>NW_012114488.1:18292859-18296163 GCF_000951035.1 Colobus angolensis palliatus
GAAAGTGGGCATCCTTGTCTTGTTCCAGTTCTCAGGGGGAATGTTTTCAGCTTTCTCATTCAGTCTGATGTTGGCTGTGGGTTTGTCAGAGATTGCTTTTATTAACTTTGAGGTATGACCTTTCTATGCCAATTTTGTTGAGGGTTTTTATCATGAAGAGATGCTGAATTTTATCAAATGCTTTTTCTGCTTCTATTGAGTTGATCATATGATTTTTGTTTTAAATTTTATGTGATGAGTCACATTTATTGACTTGTATGTGTCAAGCCAACCCTGAATCCCTGGTATGAAATCCACTTGGTCATGATGTATTATCTTTTTTATATGCTATTAGATTCAGTTAGCTAGCATTTTCTTAAGGATTTTTGCATCCATATTCATCAGGGTTACTGGTCTGTAGTTTTCTTTTTTTTGTTATGTCCTTTCCTGGTTTTGATATTAGGGTGATATTGGCCTCATAGTGTGATTTAGGGAGCATTCCCTCTTTCTCTATCTTTTGAAATAGTTTCAGCAGGATTGGTACCAATTCCTCTTTGAATGAGTGTCTGATAGAATTGAGCTGTGAATCCATCTGGTCCTGGACTTCTTTTGGTTGGCAACTTTTTTTTTTTATTACTGTTTCAATCACATTACTTGTTATTGATGTGCTCAGAGTTTCTATTTCTTCCTGATTTACTCTAGGAGAATTGTACATTTACAGAGATGTATCCATCTCCTCTAGATTTTCTAGTTTGTGTGCATAAAGGTGCTCATAGTAGTCTTGAATGAACTTTTGTATTTCTGTGGTATTGATTGTAATATCACCCATTTCATTTCTAATTGAGCTTATTTAGATCTTCTCTCCTCTTTTCTTGGTTAATCTTGCTAACAGTGTCTCAATTTTGTTTATCTTGTCAAAGAAGAAGCTTTTAGTTTTATCTTTTTGTATTTTTTGTTTGTTTTGACGCATTTAGTTCTGTTCTGATCTTTGTTATTTCTTTTCTTCTGCTTGGTTTGGGTTTGGTTTATTCTTGTTTCTCTAGTTTCTTGAGGTGTGATATTAGGTTGTTTGTCTCTTTCAGGTTTTTCTTATGTAGAGATTTAATGTTATGAACTTTTCTCTTAGCACCACTTTTGCTTTATCCCAGAGGTTTTGGTAAGTTGTTTGTCACCATTATTGTCCATTTCAAAGAACTTCTTAATGTCCATATTGACCTCATTGTTAACTCAAAGATAATTTAAGAGCAGATTATTTCATTTTCATATATTTGTAAAGTTTTTGGGGTTCATTTTGGTGTTGATTTTTAGTTTTATTCCTCTGTGGTCTGAGAAGATACTTGATATGATATCAATTATCATAAATATACTGAGACTTGTTTGGTTGCCTATCATATGGTATATCTTGGAGAATGTTCCATGTGCTGATGAGAATGTATATTCTGCATTCATTGGGAAGAATGTTTTATAAATATCTGTTCAGTCCCTTTGTTCTAGAGTATAGTTTAAGTCCATTGTTTCTCTGGTGACTTCTTGTCCTGATGATCTGTCTAGCACTGTCAGTGGAGTATTTAAATCCCACACTGTTATTATGTGACTATCTCATTACTTAGGTCTAGTAGTAATTGTTTTATAAATTTTGGAGCTTCAGTGTTAGTTTCATATATATTTAGAAGTGTAATATATTTTTGTTAGGCTAACCTTTTTATCATTACATAATGTCCTTTGTTGTCTATTTTTACTGTTGTGGCTTTAACGCCTGTTTTGTCTGATATAAGAATACCTATTCCTGCTCACTTTTGGTTTCCATTTGAATGGAATATCTTTTTCCACCCCTTCACCTTAAGTTTATGTGAGTCCTTATGTGTTAGGTGAGTCTCTAAAAGACAGCAGATACTTGGTTGGTGTTTTTTTGTTTGTTTGTTTTGCTTTTTTTTAAATCCATTCTGCCATTCTGTATCTTTTAAGTGGAGCATTTAGGCCATTTACATTCAATATTAGTATTGAGATATGAGATACAGTTCTGTTCATCACTTTAGTTGTTGCTTAAATACTTTTTTTTTCCCCATTGTTATTGTTAATTAGGCCCTGTGAGATTTATGCTTTAAGGAAGTTGTATTTTGGTGTATATTGAGGTTTTGTTTCAAGATTTAGGACTTCTTTTAGCATTTCTTGTAGTGCTGGTTTGGTAGTGACCATCCTCTCAGCATGTGTTTGTGTGTAAAAGACTTTATCTCTCCTTCATTTATGAAGCTTCATTTTGCTGGATATGAAATTCTTGACTGATAATTATTTTATTTAAGGACCCTAGTCCCTTCTGACTGAATATGTTTTTAGTGTATCTTTATTGAATGTCACTAAATGAATGCAGACATTATCACTAGTAGTATATAATTCAGAATTGCTATTTTTTGGTCTGTGAGGATACATTTAAATATAAAAAAACTCCTCCAGACACTGAAATTTAGATGAAATACAGCTTGGCTTCAAATTCTGTTTTATTGTTCCTCCTGCACTTTCAGTAACTAAGATAATACAATATAAAAAGACATGGCATTATAGAAATTCAATAAGTGTAATTCTTCTTAGTCACATTATAAAAGAAGCAAAATAACCCTTTTTACAGTGAAGTTTGCTTTCGATTATTAGTAAATTTTCCTTGCTACCCTAGATTATCATTACTTTTTCAACATTTTTCTGCCTGTTTTCATACCAACTATATAAAGTTTGTGGTGCATATAAAACCTTAAAGATATTTCAAGTAAGGCTTGACAGCTAGATTTATTTTTGAGAAAGAGTAATATTACTACTAAAATAGTAATTTTTATTTTAAATATTAATAGAGCAAAAGGATGACATGTTCACTATGTTTTATGAATGAATATAGATTTTCTTGTTCTATACTGAGGCAATTAATTTGGGTTGAGCATACTCTGAATAGTGACTAAATACGTAGACAATTGATTTTGGAAATACATTAACATGCTTAGACTATAAAAGTATATTTAATATTCTCAAATAAAGTTATTTGGTGAAAATTCTCAAATGTGTTGGCAAGAAATAATACATTTAAAAAGATAATTTTCTACCTATTTGCTTTTAAGATAAAATCTAGAGTGAAAACTTGAAATAGCAAACATATGAGAATAGATGAAGTCTGATAAGAAGACATGTTTGTCTTTGTGACAGATATTAATGATTGCTTACCCAATGGCCATTTTCCCCTACTTTTTCCATTCTGATGGAATTTGCCACCCGCCATAGAGGCAGAAAATCTCCAGATGTCCATTTTCTGGTATCCTTGATAGTTATGTCCAGTGGGATGGAT
>NW_012114488.1:18296213-18377304 GCF_000951035.1 Colobus angolensis palliatus
AGATGTCCATTTTCTGGTATCCTTGATAGTTATGTCCAGTGGGATGGATGAAGTGCTACACATTTCCGGAATGGTTTTACTATTTTAAAATAAGACATGTTTGTCTTTGTGACAGATATTAATGATTGCTTACCCAATGGCCATTTTCCCCTACTTTTTCCATTCTGATGGAAATTGCCACCCGCCATAGAGGCAGAAAATCTCCAGATGTCCATTTTCTGGTATCCTTGATAGTTATGTCCAGTGGGATGGATGAAGTGCTACACATTTCCGGAATGGTTTTACTATTTTAAAATAAGAGAGACCAGTGAAAAGAAACACCTTCTTCCTTGCTGCTTTTGGATGTTGTCTTGGGAGGATGAAATGATGAAAGTTATGACAGACATTCTGTAATCTCAGCAAGTAAGCCAAGGGCTCTGATGCTTCTGGGCTGTGGAAAAAATAAATTTTGTAATTGCTTTCATTTGGACTTTCTGTTACATCATGTAATAAACCTCTACTTTTAGTTAGGTACCGTCTTGACTGAGATAGTCTCTGCTTAAGAGGTAGATTAATTCTACTCTATAAAGATATTAAGAAGTAGCTAAAATATGCTCATGTTGGTGGTCAGTGCCTGATGTAGGGAGATGAATGGATGGGTGAAGGGTTAAGAATGTTTGTCTGTAAAGTTGAAATTATAATTTTATGTTTATCAGAACTAATATTTAGTCAAATTAAGTTTATTTTTTAGTAGACTAAAGCAAACCTAATGCTGGTATTATGAATATATGTGAGACTCAGCATCAGCTTTTGGCACGGGTAATTACAGTTTTTAGAAAAGTAAGATGGTGGGGGAAAGAACTCAGGTAAAGCAGGAATGTTGAGAATGAGTTATGCCTAATTTTGCCTCTGTAAGCACCAGACGCTTCTCTTTAATAGTTGTTCAAATGTCAACCAATCCATGATGTTTATAATAACATTTAATTGTTTTTAAAATTTAGGAATTTATGAAGGCAAGTTTATTTGAGAGTAAGAAACCACACTTTAGAGGTTTTTGTTTGTTTTATTTTCTTTTTAGTTGAAGTCTTGCCCTTGTTGCCCAGGCTGGAGTGCAGTGGCACGATCTCAGTTCACTGCAACCTCTGCCTCCTGATTTGAAGCGATTCTCATGCCTCAGCCTCCTGAGTAGCTGGGATTAGAGCGCCCGCCACAAAATCTCTATGTATTTTTCATAGAGAAGCGGTTTCGCCATGTTGGCCAGGCTGTTCTCAAACTCCTGACCTCGTGATCTGCCCGCCTCCGCCTCCCAAAGTGCTGGGATTACTGGCGTGAGCCCCTGCGCCTGGCCTAGAGGTTTTTACTTGTGCACAATTGTAGAAAATGTATTATAGCCAATATACTGTGGAATTCCCATATTAACATTTAAATCTATCCTCGGCGTGGTCTCAGGAGGGAAGAATCTTAGCTTGGTGAGAAATAGAATTCTCCAATCATTTAGTCTCCAAAGTTTTGCTGATCTTCTTGTGCATTCCTTCATTCTGCCACAGAAGGATTCATTGGGCAGGACTTACTGATGCCACGGAACAGAAATATGTAAACTTTCACTTAGGGATAGAGATGCTTTTCAGTTGTTTGGCCCTGAGACATTCTTTCCATAAGGCGAATACTCTTTATTGTTTGGACAATTTTCTCTGATACCTATTATGCAGTGGGGATGATGAGGTTTTCTGGAAGGGTAAATTCTGGATCTATGTCTTTCTGGAAAGACACATAGATGCCATTATGTCCTATGGACGACAATTTGATGGCGGAAATTTATTTATTTGTTTATTTATTTTTTGAGACGGAGTCTTGCTCTGTCGCCCAGGCTAGAGCGCAGTGGCGAGATCTCGACTCACTGCAAGCTCCGCCTCCCGGGTTCACGCCATTCTCCAACCTCAGCCTCCCGAGTAGCTGGGACTACAGGCGCCCGCCACCACGTCCGGCTAATTTTTCTATTTTTAGTAGAGACGGGGTTTCACCGTGTTAGCCAGGATGGTCTCCATCTCCTGACCTTGTGATCCGCCCGCCTAGGCCTCCCAAAGGTCTGGGATTACAGGCGTGAGCCACCGCGCCCAGCCAATGGTGGAAAATTAAAAAATGATTGGTTTAGTTATTCACTCCTAATGTAATGTTAGCATCATGGCAAAATGTGAATTTCTGGCATTGCGACTCTAGCCATTTTGAGCTCACTAGAGAACTATGAAAGAAGAGTAGGATTTTGCTCCTATAAAACCTGAAGAATATAATATTTTTTCCCCCAACGTGGAATTCTCTAGAGGAGCAGCTTGATATAGTAGAAAAAGCTCCAAAATAAGGTTTATATGTTTTAAGTTCTAAGTTTGGTTTCTTTATTCAGTGATCATTTAATTTGGGACAGATCTTCACCTTTCCTAAGCCCTGATTTTTTTTTTCTTATATAATAAAGATAATAATCTCTTTCTTGCAAGAATAGCATTTTGTGGAGATTCAAAAAACTAATATGTTTCAATGTGCTTCCAAAGCTCTAAAACAGTTACAAGTGTTGTCATCTTATCTTTTGGACTGTAGAAATTTGAAAGCTGTTACTTGGAAAAGCAGAGCCTCTGAGAAGCAGACATACTGATATCGGAAATGACAGGCGACAACATGACCACAAAGATGAACTGGAAACCAAAGGACAACATTGGCAGTCATAATGATGACTGATCATTAATGGAAAGGCAGATTATGTTTAGAATCGTCTGTTTTTAAAAAGCACACAGATGTGCAGTCAAACTTAGTGTTTTTTAATGGTTAAATATTTTGGATCACACCAGGGTGAGGTTTAGCTGATTAGAAAATGGATACATGTGTTTTATATTACTTCCCAAATGTCTTATAGAGGCACTGATTGCTTTTGGTTCAGGCTGTATTTTCCAGGGTGAAAAGACATTTCGTTGCCTTAGTTCATGCACTAGGCGCAAGGCAAAATTTAGCCTCTCAAAGTCTTGAATTAATCATAAATTTTTACCTGAGTAATTTTCTCAGAACTATTTCATACTCCGCACACCAAAATATTGAAATTCTTTGGGTTTCTTTTTGAGCCATGTTTTCCATTGACTTTCCCTCCCTCCCTCTCTGGCTGAACATCTGCACAGATATTCCCCTTATTATGCATTGGTCAAACATCTGTGAGAGATAAGCTCCAATATTCCAAGGTACGGATTCTGTGGTGATTTGAAATATTTTTGAATTTTTTAAAACACCACCTCCATCTAAAGAGTGTCCAATCGCCTTTCTTTGAATACAGAACCATCTTAACATGAAAAAATAGAAAAGATCTGAGAGTTTACTCTACATTCAAGCTAATGAGTTTGCCTGCTACAGTTTTAGGATTTCTTGCAGCCTCCTGAGTCAGGAAAGAATTTTATTACAACAATAACAACAGCCAGAGTATCAGTATTTTCTGGTCCCCTAATTACCTAAATTCTAATTCCCTGAGGGAGGCAAAAAGAGAGTCAAGTGACATCTGCACACATAGGAAAAAAACTTGAGCTTAGGGAACTCAGCTCTTTTAGAAAATGTTAGTATGCATGTCTTCTTTTCCTCTGGAGGGAGTCATTATTTTTTATCATATTGGGTACTAAGCATGACTGCCCGTTTCTCAGGAGGATGCACTATATATTTCAATGCTGTTGACTGTATAAGCATTTTTGTAAAGATGGCCTAGACCAAAGAAGGTCAGAGCCTCTATTCACAAGACATGCAGAAACACAAGAGACAATGGAGAAGCATCTCCCAACACCTCCCAAAATAATCACGGTTGACTTCTGAGGCTAGGTGTACCTTTCACAGTTTTAGTGGGGGTTCCAGCTGAATCCAGACAGGTGAGTACTCAACTGCCAGACATGTGAGTAAGGTAGTCTTCAGTTGGTTCCAGTTCCCAGGCTTCATGCCATTCCAGGTAAAAAGTAGAGCAGAGATAAGAAGTTCCCCCCAAGTCATGTTCACATTGCAGATTTATGAGTAAACTAAATGTTTTTTAAGCCCTTATGTTTTGGAGCAGTTTTTTTATGCAGCAGCAGATAACCAGAACAGATTGTTTAGCTTAATGCAGCTCTGTAAAGGCAAACCTTCTACTAGAAGGTCTAATCTCCAGCTGTGAGATTAGAAGCTCCACTCCAAAAATTCTGGATAAAATATATTTTGTTGTTCTTGTACCATATGAACAAATAAACAAAATAACTCAGCATGGGAAATTGTAGCTTTAACTAGGAAAATATATTAACATCAAGATTTAAAGGGATTGTATTTAAGTATCTACCATGTTGCCATTTGAGTATCTACCTACATGATCTTTCCTCTATAGGAAGCCAAACCATATATTTGCTAATAAGTTTTCCTCATGGTGCGGTCTTCCATAATCTGTGTTTCCTTGCCATTTTATTCTCTGTGTTCTGTGTTTCCTTGCCAAAGAACATAGAGAATAAAAAGATGTTCTATGTATATAGTCTTAGGCTTGTCACCAAAACTATTTCCCAGATGCTGGGGTCTACAAAATATAATTTCTAAAAATGGTTTGGTGACCAACTCTGCTAGGCATCTAGCAAAGGAGGTAGCAGCATCACCAGCTCAGACCCAGTTAATTCTGACAAAATGTTTGTTTGTGGTGAAATTTGCTTGCCAAGAAGTAAACTTGAGAGAGTAGTATCTGTTTTCACCTCTAGCTTATCAAGTCTGTTTGTTCTCTCATCCTTTTTTTTTTTTTTTTTTTTGAGACAGGGTCTCATTCTGTCACCTAGACTGGAGTGCACTGGTGCGATCTGTGCTCACTGCAACTTCTATCTCGCAGGCTCAAACGATTCTCCTGCCTCAGCCTCCCGAGTAGTTGGGACTACAGGTCTGTACCACCACTGCCCTGCTAATTTTTGTATTTTTAGTACGGACGGGTTTCACCTTGTTGGCCAGGCTGGTGTCGAACTTCTGATCTCAAATGATCCACCCACCTTGGCCTCCCAAAGTGTTGGGATTACAGGCGTGAGCTACTGCACCTGGTTTGTGCTCCCATTCTAATAATGATATCCAGTCCTTGTTCCTTGAAAACAGTCATGTTTCAGTGTTCATACTGAATTAGTTTCACTTAGATGAGAAAGGTATAAATTTGGTTTGTCTTCTTGACTATAAATGGATTTGATCTGGCCCTTTCTGATTCTCTAGGCTCTATATCAGAGTATTGGTTTGCTATAAAAATCTTGCAAGTCTGAACATATATAGAGCATATCATCTCTTTGCCATCTTGTAGTTATTAGCTCAATATAATTACCCCAGTGATCTCTCTACCTCGCTATGTTTTTCTTTGAGGACTGTTAGGTATCTTTCCTCAGAGGTAGATGCTTTTGGAGCATTCAATTCAATTAATTCCAAATACTATATCTTGCAACCATACAGTTAATCTCTGGCACTTCTCAGTCTCCAAGTCCTGATATCTCTATAATATTCCATGGGCTTTATTAAACCATGCATGTCTTCTTTTATTAAACCAGGCATGTCTCAAAGGCGGATACTGTCCTCCCTAAGGATGTCTTCAATTCTTGGCAAAATGTGACCTAAGCCAGTTATTTCGGAAGCCTGTTATAAAATTTTAGTTCAGCCTACAGATGATGTGGGTTTGGTTGGTAATGTTACTCCAAAATACACCAAAGCTTACTGGGACACAGCTATACCCATACATTTATGTATTTTCTATACTGCTTTTGTGCTGCAGTTAAAAAGTTGAGTTGTCATGACAGAGACCATATGGCCCGCAAAGCCTAAAAAATTTGCCAAACCCTCTCTCGTATGGCTGTTACACTTATTTGTGTGTGTTTTTCATCTTTTTTCCCCCTCTGTTCTTTAGTCTGGATATTTTCTATTGGCCTACCTTTCAGTACACTAATCCTCTAATCTTCTTTTCTGCTGTGTTTAATCTATGGCGAAACTCATCTATTGAGTCCTTAAATTCAGTGATTATATTTTTCATATCAAGAATTTATATGTAATTTCTCTTTTATAGATTTTTTTGATTGCTGGTGAAATTCTTCCTTTGTATTTATGTGTTGAATATATTAATTAAAGTTATTTTAAAGTTCATGTTTTGCAAGCCAATATTTGGATCACCTGTGGGACTATTTCTATTTTCTGTTTTTTCTCTTGGCCTTTGTTTATTTCATTTTGACTCATGGTAATTTTTCTTTGAAAATGCCAGATATAGTGGTTGAAAAAGGACAGAGATATTCTGAATCTCTGACTGAGATCATCTTCATTGACAGAAGCATTTCTTTCTGGTAGGCAGTTACAGTAAGAAAGAGTACCTTAATACCAGTCATGAGGTGGTTGAAACCCTATTTTGAGTCTTGCGTGATGGTTGGTTCATTTCCAGTTATCCTTACCCTTACAGTGTAGCTCTTCCAATGTCGTAGTTGGATGCCTAGGGTATTTACCAGGACCCTTCCTCCTCGGCGTGTGTCCTGAACTCCAGGTTTTGTCGTCTCAGCCCCACGAAGTTTCCAGTAGTTCTGCTCAGCTTTTTGTCTCTTCGCTGCCACCTTCTGATTAGCTTCTCAGTCTACCTAGCTACTTACAGATTGCCACAGAAAAAGTAGTACATAATGTTAGGTCTCCTCAAAAGAACATCCATTTTCTCCAAGATCTTTGTCCTCTCAAGTCCTGGCTGACTTAGTAGCTTTCTGATGGTTTCCAATGTATTTTTTTCATTTATATGTAAATATTGTGAACAGCTTTTCTAGTTACTCCTGGAACAGTTCAGCAGGGGTTGGAGGAGGGGAGATGGTTCGTGACACAGCATTCAACCATTAGCCTCAATAAGCAAATTCTTATGATTTTTGATAAGTTATTTTCTTCTTCTTCTGATTTCAGTGAGTTTAGGACCATAGATTTCTATCTCTGGTCCCCTGTACTGGAAAATCAAAATTACTCTAGGGTAGGTTTTTTCTCCAAGACTTTGTTTTGTGTTGGTCGCCTGTGGGGGCCACCTGCTCTGGAAGGAAGCCACACCATACAGTTTGTTGATTTATTTTAGCCTGTGAGAAATCCCTGTTGCACTGAATTTACTTATTTTGGCTGCCTGCCCTACTGCCTGTCTTTACCTTGCCAAATTAGGGGTTTTATATAGGATTCTTCTGAGATTCTTCCATTTGTTTCCCCAACATTCTCTTTTCACATTCAGAGGAATTGCGAGTCAGTGAGGTGTGCCTGCTTCTACACTGAACCATGCATCCTATATTATGAAACTTCATGGAATTCATATACCATTTTTCTTTCTTTTTTAAAAAAAGTCTCCATTTATTTTGACTGTTCACCTTTAGAAACCATCACATCTAGCAAAACCATTTCCTAAGACTTCGTTTCAAGCTTATTATTATTTTTAACAATGAACATTTTCATAGCACTCTACATGTGCCACACAATCCACTAAGCACTTGACATATATTAATTCATGTATTTTCCCCACTTTACAGATAAGAAAACTGAGGTGCAATGATCTTAACCAACTTTCCCAATGTCAGAGCTAGTAAGAGCCTGGGCTGTAGCCCCAGGAATTCTAGTTTCTTAACCCAGCTCGGAAGTTTGACTTGGATGTTCAAACTTCCAAGAACGGTAGAGAATGGAAGAAAATCACAAATCGCAAGTATTTCCCAGTTAGTAACTCCTCAAACCCAAGGATGACTCAGGTTGGCTCCCAGCACTTGGCATGTCATGGTTCTATCCTGCTAATTCCATATTCTAGAGCTCATTTGTGGTTGGCTATCTGGAAGGGGAGAAAAATCTCTCAGACCCTGCGTTGGCTGGAAGTGTTTAGCATTTTTGGTGAGTGAGGGTGTGAAGAGCAGCTTGTAATGCCGTCGGATGTCTGGACAACACTGAATTTTTCTTACTCCCATTTCTCCAATACCTGCATATCTTTCTCTTTTACAATCTGCGCAACTTTGCTTTTCCTCCAATACCTGCATATCTTTCTCTTTTACAATCTGCGCAACTTTGCTCAAAAGTCACCTTCTAAGCAAAGCTCACTCTGATTATCTCATTTAAAATAGCAAGTGCTCTGTCCACAGACAACCAATCCCCTACCTTATTTATTATAACACTTATTGTCTCTGACATACTACACAGTTTATTTACTGTCTGTCTCCTACTCCAATGCTATATAATTATGACCTAGAAGATTGTCAAGCACATATTAGATGCTTATTAAAATTTGTTGAATAAAAGAAGAATAAAAACTTTAAAAATCAGTTGAATATATTTTAAACTGCTAGAGAAAAAGGTTCAGCGAGGAAAAAATTAACTGATTTCAGGGGTCACTCTCTTTCATTGCCTCATGCTCAGTGTCTTGAAAACTGCTTTTTACACATTTTCTCCATTTTATGATTGCTTCAAATTGGAGAATAAATTGCTTTTCTTTTATTTCATCTTGGCCAGAAGAAGAATTTCATGCTTTATCTTTTATGTATTTGTTATCTGTGTCTCTCTAAAAGAATATAAGTTCCATAAAGGTGGGGGATTTTTCTGTTTGCTTCCATCAATATCTGTCCTAGTGATTTGTATTCATATGTATTCTCAGTAACCTATTTTGTGTAATGTCGAGTTACCCAACCACTGGAAAGAGTTTTCTTTGCTGCAGTCCAGAGCACATGATAGATATATGTTCAGAATCTAATTTACATGTGAATGTCTTAATCTTGCGTGACAGCAGTGACTTTAATCTTATAACCCTCTTTCTCCTAGGTTAGGTGATTAGAAAGGGAATTAAGACGACTTTATTCCCATCATCTTACCAGGGCTTAAATTGAACAGGAAATGCCAATACCCTAGAGTCTTCACTGTATAATCTTTGCATGGAGAGATACATGTTAAAAATATAGTTCATCTATAACGGGAGAGAGAGCAATCTGCTACTCCATTACTAAAAAATATAATTAAATTCCTTATTGCTATTGGCTGCTTATCTTACATAACTGAACATGAAATACAAAATAAGAAACAATCACCTCATTGGCACAGTCCAATTGAGTAGTTGTAATCTTTTGATTTGGAAACCTCATTAACATAATTTCAGCACGTCAGTGGAAGTCCATTTTGATAGCATTGTCATTTGGCTTTTCTGAAGCTGTGCTAGATAAATTAAATGACTCTCCAGTTGTCAAGGGTTGAGTGTTGTTGCCAGAAACAATAGAAACAGAAACACAAGAATCAGGAAACCTTCAACATACACCGAATTTTCCGACATTTTCCACCTGAATGTTAAGTTTGAAAAAATAAATCCAATAATCTTAATAATTTGTTAAAGCGACAGTTACCTATAAACAATAATTATGTTTTGTGAAGGACTCTCTTTGACCCAGGGGAATGAAAAATGGAAAGTGGATTAGATTACCTAGAAAGGGAATTCCCTGCTTGGAGCATTAGACATATGCTTTGGGGTTTAGGAGAGACAAAGCTTGTCAAGCTACTTTGTAATTCAGGCCTGGAGCTTCTTTAAATGCATGGCTAGTCTTCAGTTTCAGACAACATATTGCTCGTTAGCTTTTCTTCAGATACAATCTTAGTGTTCCTTTCTTTTCAGGTGCTGAGTTCTGCATTTTGTGACACCAATTATGGAATGGGTGACCTTAATTGTCTCCTGCATGTTGCCTGGGCCAGAATGCCAATTGGATAACAGGAGGGTCATGGTTGCCCTATGGAGAGGGTGATGGAAAATTGTAAGCCAGGACTCAGCTGATGCAGCAGAAGACATAGACTGCAAAAACTGATTGATCCTGAAAAGTAAACTTGCAAAGGACAGCACGCATGCACTCTGAAGCCTACAGGAGAGAAGCTCGCACTTACACCTCCCATGGCATTATTGCCATGCCTTATTCATTCATTTCTTTAGTACGCCCCAATAGATGATGGTGAACACAAGTATTTGGTGATAGTTTATTAACCAATTTCTACCTCTTAAACAACTCCTGGATAATAAAACATTACATTTTATCTACAGAGATGAAAAGACCTTAGAAATTATCTGAGGTAGTTCACCTTAATGAGAATGAGAAGGAAAATAAGTTGTCCAAGGTCATAGAGCTTCTAAGGCACATAGAGTCTGTTTTAAGGCACATGGAGCCTGTTTATGCACCTTATCTCATTTAGTCTTCACTGATCTCTGTGAGGTAGTTGTGGAAATTGGCCTAATTGCTATTTTATTGAGGAGAATGTTGAGTTTCAGAAATTTCAATACCCAACATGAGAAGAAAAGTGAGGTGTAAAATCAGGTCTTGAAGTCAGAGTTTTAACTCCTCCTGCAATATTCTGTGGCCTCTGAGATGTGCCCAGAAAGAGAAATTTAATAAACCCTGGCCTGTCTTAGCTTCCTACTATTTTTACTAAACCATTACTTTTTTTCCTTCAATAAAACTTGGTATGTTGGCTCACAAAATCTGTTATTCTGTTATTCCATGTTCTGTGTAATTCTTATCAACAAATTTACAGTTATCAATAAAGCAAACCAAAAAATGATTCATGGAGAACTATTGTTTTTCTATTCTAATTCCTGCCATCATCTTGTGTAAATTTTGTATCTATGCAGATGACATTACCTTCATCTCTTATGCCCTTGGCCTTTGAACTCCTTGACTTTTTAACCTGTTTTCCTGACCCCATATTGGATTAGTCAACTTTAGGAAATACGTTGCCTCCATAATGTTAAAGACCAGCATCTTAGCGGGATAATTATACTAGGCAGGGTGGAGGTGTTGGCAGTGGTGAGATAGTCAAGGTTGGCACTGGTCTTGTTATCAGTTTTGAATTTTATCTTTAATGCAATAGAAAACCATTGAAATATTTTCAGTAACAGAGTGACATAATCAGATTTGCAATAAAAAATAAACATACTGCTGTATGGAAAACAAAATGAAGAGGGACAAAAGCGATTTCAAGCAATTAAAGGATTATTAAAAGAGTTGATGATGGTTTGTATCAGGTTGATGGCAATGGGAATAGAGAGAATGTTTAGGAAGCTAGAATTAATAGGACATGGCCATTGGTTGAATATAGGACTCAAGGGAAATGAACCATTTAATAATAATAATAATAATAAACAGTGTTAGGCTTGGAAAACTAAGGCTAGTTGTGGAAATACTTACTGTGATAGGGAACACTGAAAAAGAAGTAAGGTTGAATTTGGGAGGAAAGGCAGATGGGAAAATGGTGAAATTAGGATTCGATACGTTCATTTGTGGTAACATAGAGAAATCTGAGTCCTACAAGGAGTAGGATACATGAGACTGAAGTTAAGAAGAAGAGAGGCTCAGAGGAGAAGGAGACTCGGGGAAATAGGTTATCACAGATGCTGTAGGTGGTGGATGCTCCAAGGATGCAGATGTAATCAAATGATCCCAGCTGCAAAGTGAAGATCCATTGCATTTAGCAACATTGAAGTCAGATATGTTTTTAGTATGAGTTATTTCAATAGATTAGTGGTAGAATCTAGAATTCAGTGGGTTGAGGAATGGGGATAATGTGAGAAAACAGAGGCAGGAATTACAAATATTTCTTTTAAGAAGTCAATAATCCAAATACAAATCTCAATGTCATCTAAAACTACTCTTCGCACTCACTGCCCACATAAAAATCAGTCACTCAAAACTGGCAGCCCTACTTCTTCTTTTTCAGATTTATACCCATCATCTCTATCAGACTCCCTTAGCCTAGTTCCTCTTAAGTTTTACATGGGTCTCCTCCTCTTCAGCCCTCTTAGGTACATCATTTGAAAGCTACTGGAATGACCTTTAGAAAATTCATATCCTCCTCAAAATCCTTCTATGTTTCTCCTCGTTGTGGCTAACTTCCATTCTCTCCAGCCTGACATGGCCTTTCCTGGGGCATCCCACATTCTAGCTACTAAATACTATTTCAACTTCCTTCAAGTGTCTTCTTTGCTTAGCATATGCTGTTTATTTTCTAAGAATGCCTTTAATCCCTTCCTCGTTCTACATTACTTGGCAGATTCTTCCTCAGCCATCAAAATTCAGCTAAGATTTCATCTCCAGGAAGCCTCTTGGCTTTCCCCTGCTGTCTTTATTAAATGCTGCCACTGCACATGGTGTGTTCACCAATTTTGACACAAACTATTTGTCTATCTTTCATTGCTTTATATCCAAAACCTTCTGCAAAATCTGAGACTAAATTGATATGTACTGAAAGAATGAATACATGCTTTAGATACAAAGGGAAAGAAATACAGATGACTTATCACTCTCCCCAGATGCCCATCTTATTTATTTACATTTCAATTCAGATGACTTGAGGAACAAGATAGCCTAATAGAAGGCTCCACTGATCTTCATCTCCTGCAAGGACACCAAGTTAACAAATATTACACACACAAAAGAACACCTTCAGAAGAACCAAAAGTGAGGTGAGCACTCAATCCCTGGTTCTAACTTCATATCACTGGAAGAGCACTGAAAAAAGTAGGAAAGGTAGCTTTGAATCACTGACCCCTCCCCCACTCCCCCTGGCAGCAGCCACATGGCACACAGAGAGAGAGAGACCCTGCACTCTCAGGGAAAGGAGAGCACAACAATTGTGAAACATTGAATTGACCTCAGTGCTGCCCTGCCACAGCAGAAAGAAAAACTGGGCTGAACTCAGCTGATGCCTGCCCACGGAGGGAGTATTTAAACCGGCCCTAGCTAGGGGGGAATTGCTCATCTCAATGGTTGGAACTTGAGTTCTGGCAAGCCACACCATGGTGGGCTAAAATGTTCTGGGGCCCTATATAAACTTGAAAGGCAGCCTAGGCTACAAGAACTGCAACTCGTAGGTGAGTCTTAGAGTTGAACTGATCTCAGCCAGTGAACTTGGGGGCACACAATCTATTGAAACACCAGCTAGGTCAGCTAAGGGAGTAATTGAGTTACCCCTCTCCTACCCAGGCTGCACAGCTTATGGCTCCAAAAAAGACCCCTTTCCTTCATTTGAGGAGAGGAGACAGAAGAGTAAAGTGGATTTTGCCTTGCACCTTGGCTACCAGGTCAGTCACAGTAGAATAGGGACCAGTTAGAGTCATGATGTACCCTTTTCAGGCCCTAGCTCCTGGACAACCTTTCTAGACACACCCTGGGCCAGAAGGAAACCTGCTGGTTTGAAGTGAAGGACTCAGTCGTAACAGGGCTTATCACCTGCTGACTAAAGAGAGCTTGGGCCCTGAGTAACCAGCAGCAATACCCAGGTAGTATGCTGTGGGCCTGGCATGAGACTCTGCGACTTGCTGGCTTTAGATGAGACCTAGCACATTCCCAGCTGTGGTGGCTACAGTGGAAGGCTCCTTCAGCTTGAGAAAAACAAAGGGAAAAGTCAGGGGACTTTGTCTTGCAGCTTAGGTACCAGCTTGACCACGAGTGGGGAAGAGCACCAAGCAACCTCTTAGGGTCTCCAGTTCCAGGCTTTGGCTCTTGGATGACATTTCTGGACCTACCTAGGACCACAGGGGAGTTCACTTCCCTGAACGGTGAGTCTCAGGCCAGGCAGTAAGCTGAGTGAAGAGTACTTGGGTCTTTAAGGGAACATCTGCAGTAGCCTGGCAGTACTCCCCGTGGGCCTGTGGTGGTGATGGTCATACAATGCTGCTCCTTTGCCTGTGGAAAGAGGAGGGAAGAGTGGGAAGGACTGCATCTCATAGTTTGAGTGCCAGCTGAGCAGCAGTACGGTAGAGTATCAAGTAGAGTTCTAAGGTTTCTGGGTCCAGTGATTGGCTCCTGGACAGCACCTCTGGGCCCATTCAGTGCCTGGGGGAACTCACCACCTTTAAGGGAAGGACACAAGCCTGGTTGGCCTTGCCAGCTGTTGACTACCTCAAGGCATTTATAAATCAAACTTCTAAAGGTCAAGGATAAAGAAAGGAACCTAAAAGCTGCAAGAGAAAAGAAACACATACATACAGTGAAGTTCCCATGCATCTGACACCAGATTTTTCAATGGAAATCTTACAGGCCAGGAGAGCAATATGAAATATTTAAAATGCTGAAGGGATGGGGAGAGAAACTTTTACGACAGAATAATATGCCTGGCGATAATATCTTTTGAACATGAAGGAGAAATATAGACTTTTGCAGACAAACAAAAGTTGAGGGATTTCATCAATACCAGATTGATCCTACAAGAAATGCTAAAGTAAAAATTTACTGAAACAAATGATAATGGAAACATAATATACCATAACCTATAGGTTATAGTGAAAGCAGTACTAAGAGGCAAGTTTATATCTATAAGTGCCTTCATCGAAAAAGAAGATTGGGCCAGGCGTGGTGGCTCACACCTGTAATCCCAGCTCTTTGGGATTACCTGAGGTCAGGAGTTCAAGACTACCCTGGCCAACATGGTGAAATGCTGTCTCTACTAAAAATACAAAAATTAGCCAGGCTTGGTGGCAGGCACCTATAATCCCAGCTACTCGAAAGGTTGAGGCAGGAGAATCACTTGAATCCGGAGAGGGAGTTTGCAGTGAGCCAAGATTGCATCATTGCACTCCAGCCTGGGCAACAAGAGTGAGACTTCATCCAAAAAAATAAATAAATAAATAAAAAATCAATAAACTTCAAATAAATAATCTAATGATGCATCTTAAAAAAACTAGAAAAGCAAGATAAAAGCAAACCCAAAATTAGTAGAAGAAATAATGATCAGAGCATAAATAAATAAATTTGAAATGAAGAATAAAATATCAACAAAACCAAAAAGTAGGCTTTTTGAAAAGATAAATAAAATTGACCAATCCTTATCCAGGCTAATTAAGAAAAAAATAGCAAAGACCCAAATAAAATTAGAGATGAAAAAGGAAACATCACAACTGATACTATAGAAATTCAAAGAATTATTGGTACCTACTACGAGTAACTATATGCCAATAAATTGGAAAATATTTGAGTGGATAAATTCATAGATGCATGCAACCTACCAATATTGAAACATAACGAAATCTAAAACCTGAACAGACCAGTAACAAGTAGTGAGATCAAAGACAAAATAAAATGTATTCCAGTAAGGAAAATCTCAATACCTGATGACTTCATTGCTGAATTCTACCAAACATTTCAAGAGGATCTAATACCAATCCTACTCAAACCATTCTGAAAAATGGAGGAGGAGGTAATACTTTTAAACTGATTCTACAAGACCAGTATTACCCTGATATCAAAACCAGAAAAAGACACACTAAAAAAAGAGGAAAATTATAGGCCAATATCTCTGATGAACATTGATGCAAACATTCTCAGCAAAATACTAGCAAACTGAATTCAACAACACATTAAAAAGATCATTCATAATGGCCAAGTGGGATTTACCCCAGGTATGCAAAGGTGGTTCAGCACATGCAAATCAATCAATGTGATATGTCATATAAACACAATGAAGAACAAAAAAAGTATAATCACTTTTATTGATGCTGAAAAAGCATTTGATAAAATTTGACATCCTTCTTGATAAAAATCCTCAAAAAATTGAGGATAGAAGGAACATACTTTAGCATAATAAAAGCCATATGCAACAGATCCACAGCTAGTATCATACTGAATGGGGAAAACAGAAAGCCTTTCCTCTAACATCTAGGATATGACAAGAATGCCCACATTCACTACTGTTACTCCACACAACACTAGAAGTCATATCAGGGCAATCAGATGAGAGGAAGAAATAAAGGACACTCACACTGGAAAGGAAAAAGTCAAATTATCCTGGTTTGCAGATGATATAATCTTATATTTGGAAAAAACTAAAGACTCCACCAAAAAATCATTATAACTGATAAATTCAGTAAAGTTGCAGGATAAAAACCAACATACAAAAATCAGTAGCATTTCTATATCCCAACAGCAAACAATCTGAAAAAGAAATCAAGAAAATAATACGTTTATAATAGTCACAAATAAAATAAAATACCTAGGAACAAACTTAAAGAATTGAAAAATCTTTACAATGCAAACTATGAAACACTGATGTAAAAAACTGAAGAAGACACACAAAAATGGAAAGATATTCCATGTTCATGGATTGAAAGAATCAATATTGTTATAATGTCCATGCTATCCAAAGCAATCTACAGATTTAATGCAATCCCTATCAAAATACCAATGAAATTCTTCATAGAATTAGAAAAAGCAATTCTAAAATTTATATGAAAGCACAAAAGACCCAGAATAGCCAAAACTATCCTAAGCAAAAAGAATGAAACTGAAGGATCATATTACCTGACTTCAAAGTATACTATAGGACTGTAGTAACCAAAATGTCAGGGTACATAGATCAGTAAAACAGAATAGAAAATCCAGAGATAAATCCATATATTTAAATGAAATCATTCTTGACAAAGGTGTCAAGAACCTATATTGAAGGAAGAACATTCTATTCAATAAACTGTGCTGGGAAAACTGGGTATCCATACGTAAAAGAATAAAACTAGACCCCTGTCTCTCACTACATACAAAAATCAAATCAAAATGTATTAAAGACTTAAATCTAAGACCTCAAGCTATGAAACTACTAAAAGAAAACATTGGGGAACTCACCAGAACATTAGGCTGAGCAGATTTCCTGAATAATGCCACAAAAGCACAGTCAATCGAAGCCAAAATGGACGAATGAGATCACATCAACCTAAAAAGCTTCTACACTGCAAAGGAAACAATCAACAAAATGAAGAGGTAACCCACAGAAATGGGAGAAAATATTTACAAACTATCCATTTGACAAGAGAGTATATAAGGAGCTCAAACAACTCTAGGAAAAACAAATCTAATGATTTGATTAAAAATTGTGCAAAATACCTAATAGACATTTCTCAAAAGAAGATATACAAATTGCAAACAGTGTATGTAAAGGTACTCAACATCATTGGTTATCAGAGAAATGCAAAACAAACTACAATGAGATATCATCTCACTTCAGATAAAATGACCTTTATCCAAAAGTCAGGCAATGTTGGCAAGGATGTATATAGATTTATCTCTAGATAAAAGAGAACTTTTTGTAGGCTTTTGCTGGGAATGTAAATTAGTACCATCACTATGAAGAAAAGTTTGGAGATTTTTCAAAAAACTAAAAATAGAGCTGCCATAGAATCCAGCATTCCTACTCTTAGAAATACACCCAAAAGAAAGGAAATCGTATATGGAAGAGATCTCTGCACACCCCTGTTTACTGTAGCACTATTCACAATGGCCAAGATTTGGAAGCAATCTAAGTGTCTATCAACAGATGAATGGATAAAGACAATGTACATATACACAATGGAGTACAATTCAGACATAAAAAAGAATGAGCTCCTGTCATTTGCAACAACATAGATGGAACTGGAAGTCATTATGTTAAGTAAAATAAGCCAGTTACAGAAAGACAAACATCGCATATTTCATTTATTTGTGGGAACTAAAATGTAAACAATTGAACTCATGGAGATAGAGAGTAGAAGGATGGTTACCAGAGGCTGCTAAGGGCAGTGTTGGAGGCAGTGGGGATGGTTAATGGGTACAAAAAGTAGCGCGAAAGAATGAATAAGGTCTCGTATTTGTTAGCACAACAGAGTGACTACAGTCAGAGATCATTTAATTGTACATTTAAAAATAACTAAAAGAGTATAACCGGATGTTTTATAACACAAAGGATAAATGCTTGAGGTGATGGATGCCCCATTCGCCCTGATGTGATTATTATGATTTTCATGCCTGTATCAAAATGTAACTCGTAAACACATACACTTACTATGTACTCATAAAAATTAAAAAGAAAGAGAAAAAAAAAGAAAAGAAAAAGAAAAACATCCAGATGACTTGAAAGCCAGAATACTTGGTTTTTATATTTCAGGTAAATAATATTTCTAGAAACACATAATGAAGTAATTTTCATGAGGAGTGACAATACAGGTTTTAGCTTATGTAGAGTTTGTAAATCAATTCAAATGGGATCACAAAATAAATATTAGAATTTTCATTCTTTATTGTCTTTTTCCATTAATTTTGAAGATTTGATAGGCATATGTATTTTTAAATTCTATTAAAGTAATGAGACTTGGCAAGTAATTTCACAAAGGTTTGACTCTAGTATATTTATTAGCATTAATCATTTATGGAATATTATTTATAAAATGTATAAAGTTTTATATATAAAGGTATACATTTTTATGCATACACACAGTTTAGTAGTTCCTGTGTAATTAAGTAGGTTATGTAGGCAATATGAGGACTTTTGAATAAGTCTTCAGTTGCTACCATGGAAACAATTTTTAGAGTTGTTCTGCAGAATGATGTGATGCTGATTAAAGAGTTCAAGCACTTCATTTAAAAATTAGCCCAGAGTCAGCCAGGAAGAAGCTGCACATTGCAGAGCTGGTCCACCTCTTGCTGCTGAGCTGGGCTCTGCTGGGCTGCTCCCACCAGGTTGCCATGGCCAGCGGCTCTTCTTTACAACCTTCTTGATCTAAGGAGGCCAGGAGGTGATTTACAGCATGGCAGCTCCGGTGATCCTTGTCAAAAGGTTAATAGTTATGAACTTTCCAGTTAAGACATGTATTATGTACTGCTCTGTAATCTGTGAGTGCTTAGCCTTAAAGGGTTTGATGAAGATAATATTCTGACATTTTTAGATTCTGACACGAACTTCATAACCATTAAAAACAAATGCTTGGCAAATTAATGGCTGCTGGATCTTTATTAACTTGCAGTGAAATATAATATCACTTTCATTAAAATATATTGCTGAAAAATGATGGTGAGAAAAATGTATTCTGAATGACAGTGAAGCTGTGAGATCCTAGGGCTGTTTATTTTGTTACTATGGCAACTGTGATAAAAACACACAAACCACCAATGTTGTTTCCTTTAGTGAAAATTCTAAATTATAAATCTACTTGCTAACTAATTTTAAATTCTGACTTTTCAAAACAAGGTATTATTTTAGGGGTAACTTTCTAAAACTGAAATTTAGTCTCTTACTAGAAACACAGAAGCAAAATGACTGCAGGACAATTGAAATTTAAAATAGTCTAAACCATTGAAAAACCTTTTCTATAGCTGAATTTTCCCCAGACCACTCTAACCCTTTATCCCTTTGCTCTTTTTAACTTATCAAGAATACAGTGCTGTGTAATTAGGAAAATCTCAGTATTTGTTGCTATGATACTTATCAAATCATTTAAAGAGAAGTTAAATTTTTGCCATTTTAATGGGCATTAAAACGGTTTCACAAAGCCATTAAGGTAAAACATTACGCCCATTTTATGGAACTTGTTCTATCTGTTGTGCCACACCTAAACCAAACTCTGTGTCAAAAAACAAACTGGCGTATGTGAGTATTCACAAATGGACATAGACAAAGAATATTTTCATGTGTAGACACTTGTCACCAGTAAAATAAAGTAGCTTGAATTACATTCAGCTGAAAACATACTGAAATCTAGGTTCATTTCCTTCACCTATTCATAAACTAATCACACCCTACTACTTCTGTAGAGTGTGGCAGGGATGTAAAGTTGAAACATACACACCTAGGTACCTTTATACTCTATCATACTCTTTTTCTTCTGTCTTAATCTGTTGTGTGCTCTTGTAGCAGAATACTACTGGCCGAATAATGTATCAAAAGCAAAACTTACCACCTCACAGTTCTGGAGGTGTCCCCGCCCAAATCTCATCTTGAGATCCCACATGTTGTGGGAGGTACCTGGTGGGAGGTAACTGAATCAGGGGGCAGGTCTTTCTTGTGCTGTTCTCACAACAGTGAATAAGTCTCATGAGATCTGATGGCTTTATAAGGCAATTTCCCTGAGAAAGCTCTCTCTCTCTTTGCCTACTCCCAGTCATGTAAGACATGACTTGTTCCTCCTTGCCTCCCATCATGATTGTTAGGCTTCCCCAGCTACGTGGAGCTATAAGTCCATTTAACCCCTCTCTTTTGTAAATTGCCCAGTCTTGGGTTTGTCTTTATCAGCAATGTGTAAACCGATGAATACAGTATATTGGAACCAGGAATGGGGTGCTGCTGAAAAGATACCCAAAAATGTGGAAGCAACTTTGGAACTGGGTAACAGGCAGAAGTTGGAACAGTTTGGAGATCTCAGAAGAAAAGGAAAATGTGGGAAAGTTTGGACCTTCCTGGAGATACGTTGAATGGGTTTGCCCAAAATGCTGATAGCAATAAGGACAATAAAGTCCAGGCTGAGGTGGCCTTAGATAGAAATGAGGAACTTGTTGGGAACTGGAGCAAAGGTGACCTTTGTTGTATTTTAGCAAAGAGACTGGTAGCATTTTGCCCTGCTGTAGAGCTCTGTGGATTTTTGAACATGAGGGACATGATTTAAGCTATATGGTAGAAGGAATTTCTAAGCAGCAAAGCATTCAAGATGTGACTTGGGTGCTGTTAACAGAATTCAGTTTTAAAAGGGAAGCAGAGCAAAAAAGTTTGGAAAATTTGCAGGCTGACAATGTGATAGAATAGAAAATCCCATTTTCTGAGGAGAAATTCAAACTGGCTGCAGAAATTTGCATAAGTAAAAAGGAGCTGAATGTTAATCAACATGACAAGGGGGACAATGTCTCCAGGATTTGTCAGAGACCTTTGTGGCAGCCCCTCCTATCACAGGCCTGGAAGCCTAGGAGGAAAAAAAGGTTTTGTGGTTTGGGCCCAGGGTCCCTCTGCTATGTGCAGCCTGGGGGCTTGCACCCGACATCCCAGCTGCTCCAGCTGTGACTGAAAGTGTTCAAGGTATGGTGTGGGCTGTTGCTTCAGAGGGTGGAAGGCCCAAGCCTTCACAGCTTCCATGTGGTATTGAGCCTGCCAGTGCACAGAAATCAAGAATTAAGGTTTGGGTACCTCTGCCTAGATTTCAGAAGACGCATGGAAATGCCTGGATGCCCAGGCAGAAGTTTGCTGCAGGGGCAGGGCCCTCATGGATAACCTTTGCTAGGGCAGTGCAGAAAGAAAATGTGGGATTGGAGTCCCTACACAGAGTCCCTACTGGGGCACACCTACTGGAGCTGTAAGAGGGCCACCATCCTCCAGCGCCTAGAATGGTAGATCCATGGACAGCTCACACTGTGCACTTGGAAAAGCCACAGACGCTCAATGCCAGCCTGTGAGAGCAGCCAGCATGGGGGCTGTACACCGTAAAGCCACAGGAGCAGAGCTGCTCAAGGTTGTGGGAGCCCACCTCTAGGATAAGCGTGACCTGGACGTGAGACCTGGAGTCAAAGAATATCATTTTGGAACTTTAAGATTTGACTGCCCCACAGGATTCCAGACTTGCATGGGGCCTTTAGCCCCTTTGTTTTAGCCAGTTTCTCCCGTTTGAAATGGCTGTATTTACCCAATGCCTGTACCCCCATTGAATCAGGAATTAACCAACTTGCTTTTGATTTAACACGCTCATAGCTGGAAGGGACTTGTCTTGTCTCAGATGAAACTTTAAACTGTGGACTTTTGAGTTAATACTGAAATGAGTTGAGACTTTGGGGGACTGTTGGGAAGGTATGATTGGTTTTGAAATGTGGGTACATGAGATTTGGGAGGGGCTGGGGTGAAATGATATGGTTTGGGTATGTCCCCACCCAGATCTCATCTTGAATTCCCATGTGCTGTGGGAGGGACCTGGTGGGAGGTAATTGAATCATGGGGAGGGGGCTTTCTCATGCTGTTCTCACAATAGTGAACAAGTCTCATGAAATCTGATGGGTTTATCGGGGTTTCCGCTTTTGCTTCTCTCTCATTTTCTCTTGCTGCCACCACATAAGAAGTGCCTTTTGGAGGACATGGTGGCTCATGCCTGTATTTCCAGCACTTTGAGAGGCCAAGGTGGGCTAATCACCTAAGGTCAGGAGTTTGAGACCAGCCTGGCCAACATGGTGAAACCCTGTCTTTACTAAAAATACAAAAATTAGCTGGATGTGGTGGTGCATGCCTGGAATCCCAGCTATTCAGGAGGATGAGGCAGGAAAATTGCTTGAACCTGGGAGGAGGAGTTTGCAGTGAGCTGACATTGCACCACTGCACTCCAGCCTGGGCGACAGAGTGAGACTCTGTCTCCAAAAAAAAAAAAAAAAAAAAGTGCCTTTCACCTCCTGCCATGATTCTGAGGCCTCTCCATCTATATGAAACTGTAAGTTCAATTACACTTCTTTTTCTTCCCAGTCTCAGGTATGTCTTTATCAGCTGCATGAAAATGGACTACTACAGGAAGTCTAAAGTCAAGCCACCAGTAGGTTCAGTCTCTGGCTCCATTGCTGTGTCCTTCAGACAAGTGGAAAGCTAATCCTCACATGGCAGAAGGTGGAAGGGCTAAGGGGCAAAAGGGGGCCAAACTTGTCCTTTTATAATGGCATTAATCCCAACCATGAGGCAGAGCCCTCAAGGCCCAATCAGCTCCCAAAGGTCTCACCTCCCAGCACCACTATGATGACAACCATATTTCAGCATGAGTTTTGGAGGCGATGAACGTTCAAACCATAGCATCTTCTTTACTCCATTAAAGATGAAAACTTTGTGATTTCTGTGTTGAAATTGAAACTTTTTTGGTTCTAAGGTTTTGTAATTACATGCACTCTTTGGTTGATTGATCCATTTTACTGATGAGGAAAATGAAAGAACCTGTGATTTCTTTTTAATTTTTCTTTTTTAAATTTTTCACTCTGCTCCAGAGCATGGTGTTTTCCAATTAGAGGTCAATAAAAACAGTGATTTAAATATTTTTGAATAAATAAAAAGTAGCAGTTCCTTATTTTTGTCCTGCATTTAGTCTACAGTCTACATTTTTGGCATAAACTTTCATTTTGCAAATCTTTTTCCAGATGCAGTGCCTGTGAGTTTCAAGTGCATTTGTTAAGTTGTTGCATTTTCTTCTTTTGTCCTTTCTCCTCTTCCCCCTATTTCATCAACAAGCACAACAGGTCATTTCAAATATCAAGGTATAATCGTTCTCCTGCAAGGCAAGTGTATTTGGCCATACTTTGGGCAGTATTTATCTTTTCTCTCAGAGAAGAGTCCCATTATCTTCATGGCAAGTTCACATTCATGACTATGCACTTCATGCCTATCAAGCAGCCCTGAGAACCAAAAGACAGAATCAAACTGGATTCCCAATTTATTGTGTATAGCTTTTACCCAAAAAGGTTGTTGAGAAGATAGGAAAAGAAAATATATGTCTGGCTAAACAACTAATTGGTTTCATCTTTATTTTTCCCTGCTTTCATTTCTATTTTTTTAAAATCAAGCATTATAGTCATAATTTTCACTCAAGTGAAGAACTCATGAAGGATAGGCTTGGCATGGCAGCTAGAGCCTGATAGCACCTATATTTTTATGCACTGCTATGCTTGGTGGATTGATATCTTGTATCAAGTCATTAGACAATTGCTCCAATTCTAGGCATGCGTCTCCTTTGAAGGGAGATAAATAGGGCAGTGAAAAACAGTAGGATCTAGTTACACCTGTCCCCTTTTATTTGCTCATTTTTTTATTTTGAAAGAATCTCGAGCCCACATAATATTCACAAGCACAGTACAAATAGTAATCATTGTCCCCCTGAACTGTTTGTAAGTTGCTAATATGGTATCTAATCCCCTCTGACTATTTTAGTATGTATTTCCTACAAATGAAGACATGGTTCTGCATAAACACTAACATTTATCATGAAATTAACACTGATACTGAGACATTACTGCCATCTAATCGTCAGACTCTATTTAAGTTTTACCAAGTATTCCAGTCATATCCTTTATTACCAGATGATCCGGTCCAGTATCACATGCTCATCTAGCTGTCATGTTTCCTTAGTCTCTCTCATTGAGGAGCAGGTTGGCATTGGTCTCTCCTCGACTTTTATGACCTTGGTGCTTTTGAAGATTACAGGTCAGTTATCTTTGAGAACATTCCTCAATGTATTTTTATCTGAGGTTTCTTCATGATTAGATTTGAGTTATGAATTTTTGGCAGAAATACCACAGAAGTGTTTTCATTGCACCTTATTTTTATTTGTACTATGTTATAGTGACTCTAGGGACATTAAATTTGATAAACTTGATCAGATGGTATCTACCACACATAGTTACATCATCATTTATACATCTGTCCATATATACTGAAAATCATATGTTCACACCAATACCTCTAATTCCAAACCAAAGCCACAAGATTTATTCTAGGTTTCTCCTTTTCCATAACTGCAACTCCTATCTGCAACAGCAAAAATCTTGGATTTCATAGTCCTTAAAATATTTGCTTATTTCATCAATCTCCTCATATGTAACTAATCTTAGGTCATATCTACCTTATCTCTCCTCACACAAATGCTATCTTCCTCTGCTCAGGCCCTACTACCCCATATTGAACCACTCGCCTACTCTAATATTCTCCTCACACCCTTGGGCTGTCACATTCTGAGCTAGGCTGCCCCTCTGTGTGACCCTCCATACCTTCTCAAGCTCTAACACTGATCTGGGTCCCTTTTCCCCCACTTACCAATGTCTACCTTGCTCTACCTCCCCTAATAGCTTTTGGACTAAGTTATTTACCAAGGGAAGAAAAGGAAAGAAGAGGGAGTGAAGCAAAGAGAAGGGAAAGGAGAGCAAGACGGAAAGAGGAAGAAGAGAAAGAAGTTGACTTTTGTATTCCTCTGCTTTCACTCCCAAGTTCTCTCTGCTTCTGAGTTCATTGCCTCTTTTACACCCAATTTCATCTTCAACTAATATTGTTTTTACAAATTGGAGGCCTCTACCTTTCTGTCTACGTTTTTTAAAATTGTCCAGATTTATTGAGGCATAATTGAGAGAAACGAATGTATGTACTTTATTAAATATGATCTTTCGATATACATATACACAGTAAAGTGATTATGACAATCAAGCTAATGAACATATTCATCACTTTACATAGTTACCACTTTTTTTGTTGTTGTGAGAACACAAGATCTACTCTCTCAGCAAATCTCAAGTAAATAAAATACAGTATTAACTATAGTTACCATGCTGTATGTCAGATCTCCTGAACTTACTTATTCTGCATAACTGACACTTTTTACACTTTGACCAACATCTCCCCATTTCTCCCAATCCCTAGCCTCTAGCAATCGCCATTCTACTCTGTTTTGATTAGTCTGACGTTTTAAAATTCCACATACAAATGAGATCATGCAAGATTTGCCTTTCTGGGCCTGACTTATTTTATTCAGCATAATGTCCTCCAGTTGTATCAATGTTGTTGCAAATGGCAGGATTTCCTCTTTTTTTTAAAGACCAAATATTATTTCATTGTATATGTATATCACATTTTCTTTATCCATTCATCTGTCTGTGGATACTTAGGTTGATTCCATATCTTGGCCTTTGTGAAAAATGCTCAATGAACACGGAAGTGCATATATTTCTTTGAGATACTGATTTTATTTCCTTTCAATATATACTCAGTAGTGAGATTGCTGGATCTTATGGTCATTCTATTTTACAATTTTTGAGGAACCCCAATATTATTTTCCATAATGGCTGTACTAATTTACATTAATTACCACCAACGGTGCACAAAGTTCCCTTTTCTCCACACCCTCACCAACACTTATCTTTTATATGTTAGATAACAGATGTGAGGTGATATCTCATTGTGGTTTTAATTTTAATTTCCCCAAAGATTGGTGATGTTGAGCATTGTTTCATATACTTCTTGGCCGTTCGTATTTCTTCTTTTGAGAAATATCTATACAGGCACTTTGCCCATTTTTAAATCATATTATTTGCCACTGTTTTCTTTGTTCCTGTTTGCTCAACTCGAATTCTATTCAAATTTCAATTAGTTTGGGAAAATCATCCCTAGTGAAGGTAATGGTTTTGAATATCCTTTTGGAAGTACAGCTCATCTTTACCCTTATATTCCTTTTTGTCACTTTGGACAAAATATTTAATAGACCAAAGCTTCATAAATAAATTAATTGGCTAAAACATGAACTCATATGCATTTTGGTAACTTGAATGTGTTTGGCTACTTAGACTCTATCAGCAGAGAAAGCTGAGAAAGTAATTCTTTTATAATAAGCTTTTGAGTGGGGAAGGTCACGTCGAATGGCCATGATAGAGTGGGTGGAACCAAGTTACTGTGTCATCTGGCACAGTCCTGCCCACTAGTTCTGACTCAAGTCTGTCTCTTAAATTACATTAATGTTGCTGGTAATTTCAAATCAAGGTAATGTGGTTACTTTTTGAGGGAAGAATGTTTTGAATTTGTTGGTGACAAGGCAAGAGATAGCTTTAGCTCGGATTTGGAACAAAGAAGAAAACAATCTGCACAGAGGCAGTCTGTTTCAGAGGCCAGCCTGGTGTCTAGTGGTAATACCAACCTTCCGAGAACACATCTAGTCATGCTGGCCTATCTCAACTATGTGAAAGGAAAGCACACAAAGGAATTTTGCCTAAATTTGGACTGGAGTTTTAAAGCTGATCAGCAAACTCTTGGGTGCTCTCTGTGTTGTAGCAATGGAGCTTTAATTATAAAATCCCCAAGTGCAACACATAGATCAAGAGTTGAGTTCCAGTGTTTGATAGCCCAGTAGGGAAACTACTGTTACAATAACTTATTGTACATTTCAAAACTGTTGAAAGAAAGATTTGGAATTTTCCCAACACAAAGCAATGGTAAACATTTGAGGCATTGTATATCCCAATTACCCTGATTTGATCACTACACATTGTATGCATGGGTTAAAATACTGCATGTATCTCAGGAATGTATATGATCATTACGTATCAGTAAAAGAAGCTTTGAGGTCACTTGTCCAATTTCTCAGCCTTTGTGATGATTTCTCCTCAGAAACTCGTGTTTTTTGTTTTTTTGTTTTTTTTTAGATGGAGTCTTACTCTGTTGCCAGGTTGGAGAGCAGTGGCGCAATCTTGGCTCCTGCAAACTCTGACTCCCTGTTTTAAGCAATTTTCCTGCCTCAGTCTCCCAAGTAGCTGGGATTACAGGCGTGCGCCACCACATCCAGCTAATTTTTGTACTTTTAACAGAGATAGAGTTTCACCATGTCAGTCAGGCTGTTCTCGATCTCCTGACCTCATGATCTGCCCACCTCGGCCTCCCAAAGTGCTGGGATTACAGATGTGAGGCACCATGCCCAGCCAGAAACTCATTTTTTTTTTTCTTTTTTTAAATTAAATAAAAGCAAGTAAAATTTCATTTTATAAATAAGGCCATTTCTATTTTATTTCTATTATTATCCACAGAATGTGATGACCCTCCTCCAGTTATTGGAGGCGCCTTCCAGCTCCTCACACCGACAAAGATTGAAGAGGCCCAGACTCGGGCACCCCTCTCACTCTTGCCGAGCCCAGGGTTATGCTCCAGGTAGCAGGGGAAGTCCATATCTTTCCTCATGGACACGGAGGCTACCTACTCTGTTTCACTTTCCTTTGGTGGCCCCAGCCACCCCTCCACTGTCACGGTCATGGGATTTGATGGCACTCCCTCCACCTACCGCCAGACTCCTCCTCTGTCTTGCCGCCTGGATGGCCCCCTCTTCTCGCACTCATTTCTTATCATTCCTTCGTGCCCAGTCCCTTTGTTAGGATGAGACCTCCTCTGCAAGCTAGGGGCTTCAGTTCACTTCCAACCCAACCCCTCCCCACACCTTGCGTTCCTCTTCCCCCTCCTCTCACCTGAAAAACCCTGCCAGGCTGACCCCCCACTCCCATTTCCAGTTCCCATTAACCCTAAGGTGTGGGACACCTCCACCCCGATCATTGCCCAGCACCACACTCCGGTCCGCATCCGGCTAAAAGACCCTTCCAAGTTCCCCTCTAGATCCCAGTTCCCTATTTCCCTTGAACACCGACAGGGACTAAAACCCATCATTACATGCCTGCTCCAGCAGCACATTCTAGTTCCCGCCAACTCACCATGCAATACTCCTATCCTGCCTGTACGGAAAAGCCCTGGGGCCTATTGCCTCGTACAGGACCTACGCCTCATCAGTGAGGCAGTAGTCACTACTTTTCCAGTTATTCCTAATCCATATACACTCCTCTCGTGTGTTCCCCCTGACAACACTCATTTCACTGTCCTTGACCTGAAGGATGCCTTCTTTACCATCCCTCTACACCCAGACTGCCACTTTCTGTTTGCCTTCCCATGGGAGGACCCAGACACTCATGTTTCTTCCCAGCTGACCTGGACTATCTTGCCTCAAGGGTTCCGTGATAGCCCCCATTTTTCGGACAGGCGCTGGCACAGGATGTTGTCCTCTGTCCTCTGACCCACAGCACACTATTGCAGTGTGTCGATGACTAATTACTATGTAGTCCTTCCTAGGAATGCTTCCTTGCAGATACTGCTACACTTTTAAATTTTCTAGGTGACCGAGGTTATCAGGTTACCCTGGCTAAGGCTCAACTTTGCAGCCCTTCTGTCACCTACCTAGGCATACTCCTCACACCCACTACAAAAAGCCTCACAGCAGAGAGAATAAGCCTCATTGAAACTCTCCAGCCTCCTCAGGATGCGGAAGAGATCTTGTCCTTCCTAGGACCAGTAGGCACAGTGAGTCTTATCCTGTGGCCCCACTCAGGATCCTTAAGGCCTACATCAAGGTCGTAAGCAGCCTCGTCAGCCTGGCCTCTGACATCAGACAACAGGAGGAAGCCATGTCAGCTCTAGCCCAGGCAGCAAGCCCCAGGACAGCAGCAACCCTTTTTCCTGGCTAACCTTAGTCAGGGAAGGGGCTCAAGTGGTACACATGGCTAAGGTACACAACATCTCTCATTGTTTCTTGTGTGCAGCCTTGAATAAGCCCCCACTGGTTGTGGTACCCTTACCCAGCCCTTTTAACTCCTCTAACCTAACCCTCTCCTTTCCCCTTCCTGGCCAAACACTACATCAATGAGTCAGGACTAGTAGAAACCAATCTCCTCACTCTAGAAAAGATTCAGGAAAGACTCCACCAGAAAAACCTTGGATCAAGGCCCTCACTTAGGTGGTGGCAGTCGTCTGTGGCCAGTTAAGTCCTACCCTTTCTAAGCCCCTTACTAATCATTGGCTTCTTGCTACTCATAGCTCCCTGTGTCCTCCACTTCATCCAGGACTGCATGAAAGAAGTCTCCCAGGTCACTTTCAATCAGATGCTGCTCCACCCCTATACCCAAGTTCTGACCTCCAAAGAACCCCACGACGACCCATACCAGCAGGAAGCAGCCAGATGAACATGTCGCCCCATTTTCTTATTAGAAAGAGGTCGGAATGTTAGGCAGGAATCTAGACCCAACATGGCGGCGTTACCCGGCGTAGCAGGCCTTTTGTTAAAGACTCCCTTCACCCTTGTACACACCCACAGACTTACATGTGTCAGAGTTCTGGCTGGGCAACCACACTTCCCTATGACCTGCAGCTCACCTGCATTCCACAGGTTCATAAACAGCAGTTTCGGTTAACAGTTTCCAAAGTCCCCTTCCTCATGACCCTTAGTCATGTCCTGCCCTAGTAGTTTCAAGACACCCCAGGCCCTGTTTGCACAACCAGCTTCCCTACCTCTCGGGCTATAAAAAGCCCCTACCCTCCTCCCTCAGCACGACTTCCTCGGCCCATGCCTTTGGACCGAGGAACCTCGCCCGCAAACCCTAATAAAGGCTATTCTCACTGCCATTTGCCTTGTGTCTTCGTTCCCAGTTCGGCTCCAGCCTTAGTTTACCTTTACAACTAGTACTTTGAGTATCTGGTGGCATGCAGTACCTAATCAATAAATAAATGTTTAAAGAATGAATGACATGAAAGCAATAGTGACTGAGTAAAATTAAGCCTCTTCAGGTGAATTACATCGGACATAAGAAAAAAATAGCTGGGATGTAAAATGAGCTAAAATAGCAGTTAAATAGGTATTAACACACTGGTTCAAGGGTGTAATTCACTTCATATTGACTAGCCAGAGGTAATAGCAAGTAGCTTTCTAATTGAACAGGGATCAATCAATATGGTTACTTATGACTAATTAAATTAATCATCTTCAACTTTGTTAAGTGCCTTATAGATGTTTAAAACATCTAAGAAGTATTTCCTATATGTATATGATTCATTATAGGTCATTCTTAATATTCACGGAACACTAAGGAGCTGCTAAGCTTCATTCGAAAGGCTGGGGATACAATGGTGAATTAGAAAGCATTCACTGCCTTCAAAGAACATAGTCTACTGTCTAGAGTCTGGAGGAGGATACAGGACAGGAGACTGGTGGGGCCACCATGTGGTGAGTGTTAAGATACTGCCAAACAGAGAGTGTTAACGGGAGCATAATGGAAGGGCATAAAAGGTCACAAAAACTTCCTTGAGAATGCAAAATCTAAGATAAATAAACTTGTAGGAAAGCTACAAATTAGCTAATCAAATGTGAAGGTTGGTAAAAGGGCAAATGACCCAAGGAGGTGAAAGATTCCAAGGTCACATACAGAAGCTTAGGAACATACATATATTTTTGCGATAAAGCATGAGGGAATGCAGGGAGCACACCCCACCAAAGGGTCATGTTGGTGCTTTGTTAAAAATGATTTAGTGCATCACTGCATTTACCCAGGGTTAGTGAACTATGGTCTTTCTTACTCTAATGGAAAATAAATTCCCAGTGTGTCATATAACTTGTGGAGAAGGACAAAATAACTTCATTTAAGAATTTTGCTGATTTGGGAAAAGCACCTAATTTTGAAAATCGATTTTATTCGTTGGGTATTGAATGTCTGCTCTCTGTCAAGCATTGTGGTCTATGCTGAATGCAGGGTGGAGAACAAAACAGATAGAAGGCACGCTGCTGAGGATCTTGAAGACTGTGCCATTGGAAGCATCTTTGGCAAGGGCTCTGCATTGTTATGAGGGCCACAGTCAGTAGTAGCAACGGTGAATTTTTCCCCATGGCTTTATAGGCAGAAGATATCAATGAGAAAGCAAAGTAGATATTGTAGATGCCATGTGGTGGCTATGGTGCAAAGGCTAACTTTAGGAAGCACATAAGAATCCTCCTTAGGGTTTCCTGGAAATGCTTGATGAATTGGGATAACTTTGTAGCGGAGATAGCTGAGATTCTTTGTAAGCAGAAACGAGCACGTCCTTTACCGAATATTCACTATTAATGTTAAGGTGACTTAATTCATATCCACAGAAAGGTAAGGCCTGATGATCTGTAGATTATTCTCATGATCAAGTTATGATGGATTCTTATGCTTTCATAGACCATGACACCATGGCGAAAAACGGTATTAATGCCACGCTTTCAGCCACAGACACATTTGCTGGACCCTAGTGCACAATATTGGCATAATTTTACCTGGTGAAGTTGAGTGCTCCTTCTATGGGCTGCACTAAGCAGACAGATCTCTTTTAGGGTAGCAATAAAAGTAAAATAGTGATTTTTTCCAGCCCATTCAGGTGTGGGTTATTCATGTGATAGTAAAAGTTCATATGCACAATTTTAAAACACTAAAATGAGTCAAGACTGAACAAGAGATTTTGTAAAACGCACATGTGTTGATGATGGTATCTTTTTCTCTTGAAAGCCAGGATGGAAAGAATGTTTTTAATCAAGAATCTGGACAGCTTATTGGGGAGTGCTGGAGCAGCCTCAGAGAGTGGCTTTTAAATTTTACTTTATAACATTTTATAAAACTTAGATGGCAGAATAGACAACTTATAAAGAGGTACTGGAAGACACAGATTCTCTTTATTTGATTTGATTGTTTTAAATTAAAGTGATAAACTTAGAGCTCTATTCCATTTATATTTTAAGCCTGTCATTTTGAGCTAACTTGTCATTTATCTATCATTTTATGCTGTGAAGTTCATTGGAAATAAGTTAATTCATTTTAATAAATGCCTTGCGCTTTTAGGAGTGAAAAACATCCCACTTGCATTAAATAAAAATACTATTATGATTGCATCTACAACCATTTCTGTCATGGGAAAATGGTGTTTCTCTAAACCTCTAATGAGGTCTGTGCAGGTGTTTGTATATTTGCCATAAATCTGTACCCACACAAAGTTCATTCTGTAGCATAAAAATAAATCGTCTCATTCAGGTGGAATTGAGCTTTGACTCAAGAATATTCCTTCTCACTTCTCTTTCCAAAATCAAAGCAACACTTACATTTCCACTGCCATATGCTATCTTTCTCAGCTCTCAAACTACTTATATATACTGGGTTCTTTTCCTTCTGTTATTTCAAAGACATGAGAGAAACTGGAGCATGAAAATGGATTTCAGCTTACGTAAAACCACAGAGCAGGTTTCCTTAGAGAGTTAGGGAGGGGGTTTGTTCTGAAGTAATGATTAGTCATCACACACAGGCCTCAGGCCGAACTTGCTATCATAGAGTATTTGCATATGAGTAAACAGAGTTGTTCCTTTTATAAGATTGATAAGCACTTCAAGCTTTTAAATTGGGGCCTTCCCCAGTTAAAAAATATATCTGTATACTATATGTAGTACACATGTAGTGCATATATAGATATAATTTTTTCCTCAAAAGTTGAATATTATAAGGATAAGAATACTTGCTTTCCCAAGATGGTGGATAAAGGGGTGGTATGTGGTTGTTATAATTATTTGCTCTAAATACATAAATTCTGGTTTCTTCTTGGGCAGTGCCTTACTGCGTAAGCTTGGGGAAGTCCTTCATGCCTGCAGAATTTCGAGTTTCTATTTATAAAGTGATGGACTTAGAATTATTGTAAATGAGAGTCAAATCACTTATTGAGCTATTTTCATATATCTGAAAACTTAGAACCATAAAGATGGAGAATCCAGACAACAAGGAGAATCATTTGCTTTATGACCTGGAGGTTCAAGACTACAAAGACACAAAGCAAAATTCTAACAGAGCACCAACACCCATTTTCAGTCTCCCCACGGGCAGCCCCCTGTGAGGGTGGTTTGTCCACACAGGCCCTCTGGCTACTCTCAAAGCAGCATACTCTTCTATAACCAGGAAGTTCAGGAAGAGCTTCGTGTGCCTGGATTGATGGCCACATGGTGAAGTAAAACTATTGACAGATATGTGAACATGTTAATTCTTAATTTCATTATGAAATGACCAGCCAATGTTTATATTGAAAGCTAAACATACCTGATACCTGAGCACAGTTTGAACATTAATATTATGTGGAGAAAATATGGAGGCCAGCTTCTCTGGCAAGAGTGGCCATTATTTTATCTATCACAGGATCAAGTTTCTGAAATTGTTAATATTTATTAAAATAACTTTCTTCTGGCTCTAAATATATACGCACATTTCATCCACAAAATTGAAGACATACAGTGTATTTAGAAATTTACTAACATGTTCGTATACCCTGCAAAGCAGCTGCATGAAAACATGCATCTAGCTAATGAATTCAATAAGTATGTGTAATTGTAGAGTCCCTTTTCTTAGTTTTCTGTCCTTCATTCAGATTCCAGGGGAGTAACTCAAAGTGAGGCTGAATAGCATTTCATGCCTTCACAGGTATTCAGCAATTTCCATGAGAAAAAGCAGCTAGTTCAGCTCCCAATTCCAAAGATCACACAAGTGCTTTTCCTCTAAACAGCCTTCTGCTTTGATGGTGGCAGGAGTGCTTTGTGTGTTCTTCCCATTGCCTCCCACAGAATATTAAGAAGACCACATCCAGAAGTCTACATTTAATAAAATTAACAATCATTATGGCTTCATCAAGGGCATTCTGAAGCAAAACTGGCTTTTTTGAAACACGAGTGTAGAGCAATGGAGAGTACAGTTAGCTGCCTCTGCCTTGATTCAAGCTAAGGCGCTGTGCTGATACTGCTATTACTTTTGAACCAGCAGTGCAAATATTAATGCAGTCAAAAGGGCAAATAATTTCATTATATTATTATGAATAATTTGCCCGTACAGACTCCCTGAACGTGTCAGAGGGAGATCAATAGGTTTGCTGACTACATTTAAGAACTGTTAGTTTTCATTTTTGGTGTCCCTTTGATGAGTTTTACAAATCAATATATACTAGTTTAACAAAATAATTCAAAAATGTTCCTTTCTTTCACATGTTCTTGGACCACTTTCAGTAACAACGGAATTATCTGAACTTAAAAGTTTAGGGAAACAACCCTATTCTAGGGTCTTTTGGGGAAGTACTACTTAGGATAACAATGTGTATTCCTTCCAAATTAATTATCATCTTTATATTTCCTAACTCTTATGAGGTTATTTCAAGTAATTTATATTTGCTAGAAGACATTTTATCAGATGTTCATCTTATTTTTTTTACATAGAATTAATCAAAGTGGACACTTATGGTTTAATTAATTCCTTCATTGTGGATATTTCTTTTTTAAAATAATTTTTATACAATAAATTGGGTATTTTTCCCTTTTATCTTCATTTGGTAAAGTCTACTTTATACTTTTGTTATACTTTAAATCAACATTGTTTGCTTTTTACAATTAATTCTACATTTTAATGTTTCTAATTAATTACTTTCTGCTTTAAAAATGTCTTCCTTTGGCCAGGCACAGTGGCTCATGCCTGTAATCCCAGCACTGTGGGAGGCTGAGGCAGGTGGATCATCTGAGGTCAGGAGTTCAAGACAAGCCTACCAACATGGCGAAACTCCATCTCCACCAAAAAAACAAACTAGAAAAAAAAAAATTAGCCGGATGTGGTGGCAGGCACCTGTAATCCCAGCTACTCTGGAGGCTGAGGCAGGAGAATTGCTTGAACCCCAGAGGCAGAGGCCGCAGTCAGCTGAGATCATGCCATTGCGCTCCAGTCTGGGCAACAACAGTGAAACTCTGTCTGAAAAACAAACTTAAAAAAAAGTCTTCTTTTTTAAGTTCATCTGATTGTTCATGTTCTAACTGCCTTACATAGATGTTTCTTTAACTTTAAAAATTTTTATTAATATAAAGAGTTAAGGCTATGGATTTTCTTTGGAGCTTTAACTGTAAAACATATTCTGTTATTTTGGTTTCCATTTTCTCTTGGACAGCAGAGTTGTTTAAAAGAAGACTTCTGGGTGGATAGGAGGGTCATAGTAAAGTTATGCGATAGTAGGTTTTTTTGCTGTTTTTAATTTTTTTTTAAATTCTAGTTTTATTGCATTTTGATTAAGAAAACTGATACAACACACACAGTAAATGTATTGTTTTTTAAAACCTAATATAAATATTGTTTGTGAATATTCCATGTGTTCTTAGAAAAAAATGTTAACTTTGTTTCCAGTCTACTGACTTTGATGTAGACCTACCTTAAAAATCATCATGCTATTTATGTATTCTATTTTCTAATTTTGTGTTCACTTGAACTATCATTGACTACGAGAAGTGAATTAAAGTTTCTTACTTTTAACAGATTCCTATTTCTCCTTGTGCTCTCCCCCGCCACACACTTTTTTCCTTCATGTGTACTAATGCAGTCCTAGCTGATATAGATGTATTCATATTGTTAGATATTCATTTGGTTTGAAACTGGAGTCGTATCTTCTCCATCTTATTTAATAACTTTCACTCTGAATTCAATCTCATCTAATACTAAAATTGCAATTTCTGATTTCTATTTGTGTTTAAAGTCTGGTATGTCTTTTCAATTTTTAAATTTTCAATCTTTTCAAATAATTGCATTCTTCTGCTCCACACTGACATATCATCTTTCCAAGTAACGTGGCTCTGACAACTTTCTTGTGTAAAACATACAGTTAAGTATTTTTTTCTTTTGACATCTGTGTTTAGTCTATTTAAATTTTTATATAAAGAAGAGGCTTGGTTTTATATAGTCCTGTTATCATAGTCTATGTCGTACTTTCTGTTTTCCTAGCATGTGTGTATGTAGGGGTTTTAAAAAGTATTTTGAAATTTGTCTTTGTCTAGGATTATTTATATATTTAGTGAGACAGAGTCTCTCTCTGTCGCCTAGGCTGGAGTGCAGTGGCGTGATCTCAGTTCACTGTAACCTCTGTCTCCCGTGTTCAGGCATTTCTCCTGTCTCAGCCTCCCGAATAGCTGGGACTACAGGCACACGCCATCATGCCCGACTAATTTTTGTCTTTTTAGCACAGACAGTGTCACCATGTTGGCCAGGCTGGTCTCAAACTCCTGACCTCAAGTGATTCACCCACCTCGGCTTCCCAAAGTGCTGGATTAAATCAGCCACTGCACTAGGCTAATGATTATTGTTTTAATTTTTACTTTTTATTCATAAATTTGTTAGTTTCCTATTGTTAACTGTCAAAGAACGATGAAGTTGATATATTTTTCTTCCTTCCTCTTTCCCTCCTTTCCCTTTGACAGTAAATTTTTATTAATTTGTGTATTTAATATTTATCTTTTCTATTATATATCTACTTCTATTGTTTCTTAGTCATTTAAAATAATCTCAATTGATCCTCATCTTGATCTAAAAATTGCTTCTTACCTCCTATCTTCCTGTTCTTTCCCTTCCCAACTTTCTTCAGCTGTCTCATTTCTACCTTGTCAGGATTTCTACTATTTACATTCTCTTCTATTATCATAATCAACATATTTGTTTTGTCTTAGTCACAGAATTAGTTTCAGTATTTGATAGCACTCCTTTTACAATTGTTTGTCAAATAGTTTTTGGTTGATTAAAGTGTTTTCTAGTACTTTCTTCAAGAAGGCTCATGGGATCCATAGTCTATAAGTTCTTGCTTTTTAAAATATATTTTATTTTCTCTTACTGTTAAACAACAGTTAGAGCATAAAATTCTTGAGTTTTATTTTCTGTTGATGGCTTTGTAAAAAATCACTCCACTTTTATCAAAGTTGACTGTTTTATTGGAAAATCAGACACCAGCCAGGCATTTTTTGTTTTACAACTGCATGTATAACATCATCTTTTGGCTTTTTGGCAAAAAGATTCTTTCATTATTCATGACATTCAGTAACTAGTAACTATGCTAAGATATGCCTCAGTAGTGATCATTCTACATCATTTTGCCAGGGATAAAGTGCATTGTTTCAATATTTAGATTCAACTTTTTTTTTTTTTTTTTTTTTACTTCTGGAACACTTTCTTTAATTACATACTTACATGATTTTTTTCTATTCCATTGTTTTTCTTCCCTTATTCTAGGACTCCAGTTATGAATGTTTTGCATTGTTTTGACCTAAACTCCATATTTAACATTTTCACCATAATCCATTTAAAAATTAGCGTCATTTTCTTTTTGCCCACTTTACTCAAGTCCCGGACCTTATGTCTGTTCCTGTGCTGTTAGCAACATCTTTCTTCATTCTTTACCAATATTAGAACCTTTTAAAAAGTTAATATTTGTGATCTGCCATTTGGATTTTTTTTCTATTTATTCCCTTTTTTAAGAAAAAGAAAATGTCTGGGCGCAGTGGCTCACACCTGTAATCCCAGCACTTTGGGAGGCCGAGGCGGGTGGATCACGAGGTCAGGAGATCGAGACCATCCTGACTAACACGGTGAAACCCTGTCTCTACCAAAAACACAAAAAAGTTAACCGGGCGTGGCGGCGGGTGCCTGTAGCCAGCTGAGGCAGGAGAATGGCGTGAACCCGGGAGGAGGAGCTTGAAGTGAGCAGAGATCACACCACTGCACTCCAGACTGGGTGACACTCCCTCTCAAAAAAAAAAAAAAAGTCTTATTTGGTTCTTTTTGGTTAACCATCTTAAAAAAAATCAGTCCTTTCTGAACTAGCTGGAAAGACTAGGGCCAACTTATGAGCAAACAGGAATTTTATTTACAATAGTTTTTAGAGTGAGTACTATTTTTCAGTTTATTCCTCACAAGTCAGCTGAGATTAGCACCTCTAGGGCTACTCACGTTATTGTATTTCCCTTCTCCATCATTTCTGGAATATGGGTTGTCTGTGATTTTCTATCAGCTCCAACTTGGCTTTTCTTTGTAACCAAAGCAGATATGAGGAAGCTCTTCACAGCAGCCTACTCACATGCTTCCATGTGGCCAATACAGTTTTATTGGTCTTGCACGGTGGTAATTTTAAAACACGGGCATGCACATTCTTTGACGCTCCTCTTATTCAGACTTTGAAGTTTGAGGTTTCCCTTAAATCCGAGCAGGTTTGTGACTGCTAGAGTACAGTGAACGTGATGCAATGGGACTCCCCAGAGGATGACGTAACAGGCCATGTGGCTTCTGCCCTATTTTATGGGGCACTTGCTTGTAGAATCTGAACTAAGATGTACCCTGACGCTATGGCAGTGGAGAGGCCACATGAGGCACACAAACTTAGACAGTCCCAGCTGAGCTCAGCACTTGCTCATCCCCTCCAGTCTACCAGATATGTGAGTGAAGCTGTTTTGGATGCTCCAGACCAGCTCAGTCACCAGTTGGTTACAACTGGATGATTTCTGTCAAGACCAAATGGAACAGAGGAAAGACTTAGCTGAACGCTGCTGAAATTGTTGACTAAATTTTTGAGTTATAATAAAATGTTTGCAGTTTAAACTTAAGTTGAGCTGAAACAAACATCTTTGTGCTCCTTACTTAAAGAAGTGCACCTGGCCTGATTTTGTGAGATTTGTAGTGACAGGGTCTCTTGAACTATGTTTTCATGTACTATAGATTTTTAATGCTTCTGAAGCCACTTTCCTATTACTTATATTGAAATTTTATCTATCTCATAGTTTCAAGGAAAGTGGAGCTCCCATACTTTATTCTTAGTTTTACTTTTGGGTGTTATTGAGAAAGGGGAGAAGACAGGACTGTGACTAACAGTTAAAAGTCTAAAGTCTTCTAAACAGAATATTTCCATACCAGAGCTATTAATGAAGATATTCAAGTCTAGAATGTAAAATGACTTTTCTAAAGACATAAAGACTTTTCTAAAGACATAAAATTAATTCATGCTAGGTGAAATACCTAATTTCCTGACTTCCCATTCTTCATTTTTTTCATTATGCTGTTAATATTATAAAAAGTCAATAGTGACAAGAATTCCAGATTCAGCATACAGGATTTATAAAAATACTTTGTTTTCTCAAGTAACAAAGGAAAATTGAAATTTAAAAGATAAAGTACAGTATAGTAATTTACTGAATAATAATCTGTAAAAAACCTTTTGTCTAGAACAATTAAAGAAGATATCTAGGTTTTACAGCTCCTGAATGGCTTAGTGGAATGCCGTATTAATTAATAAAGTTGGATATATGAATAACCAGGGACTTTTCCAAACATTCTGGTAGTATACAATGAACAAAGAGCTCACTTTCATTAATGTAGTAATGTGATTTGTTTTGTGTTCATTTACTTTAAATTTCAATTTTACCCAATGTCTTCATTTTATATAGAGAACTTTATTTATATTCCATGAAAAAAATTAAAAACAGATATTTTAATTTCAGAAGAGTTTGTATTTCATTAAAATATGCACATTTAATGTTTTAATTTGCATTTCTCATGAAAAATAAACATGAAACCCATTATTGGTTTTAACACAAAATTGTTGTCGTATCTAACAGTACTAGAAATCCTGAGAGTATGCAAAATATTTATTTATTATGTTGTGGGTATTGTCATAGTGGCTGAGATTACAAAACTGAGTAAAGCAAAATTCCTGTCTTAGGCAAAGTTTTAAGTTACCAGAATATACTAAATTTACCAACTAGAATATACTAAATTTACTAATTTACCAACTAGAATATACTAAATTTACACTTTAAAAAATTGACTTTATAACTACATGGTTTCAAATCATAATTGCAAGAAGGAAGTAATGAGTAGGGAAACTGAGGGCGAATCTAAGATTTCCTGCCTGGGAGTGTTGGCTTGGTACAACATTAAGCAGACATTTAAAGAATTCAGAAGAATTAGGTTCTATGGAGATGTCCCTTTGGACAGGTTTGAATTAGCATTTGATACTGAGTAGTCAATTTGCAATAAGAATTTCAGAGAGGGATATATAGTTTTTGAGATGGATATATATAGTTACTGAAACTATTAGAGATAAAGAGATGTCTCACATCCTCTAAATAGAATTATAAGAAGACAACGAATAGAACCCAGAGGAAACACAAAATCTACGGAAGAGATAAATGAAAGTGCTAAAAAGATCTTGAGATTTAAGTATTTGATGACCTTGGACCAATTTCTGTTGAGTGATGAAGTCAGAAGTCAAAGTGTATTTCATTAAACTAAGGAGTGAGTAGGAGCTGAAGAATTACAAATTATGACAATGCTTATTTTCTAAGAATTTTGGCAATGAAAAGATAGGGGCTTGGCCATACAAATCATTATGAATTGGTTTTCCTTTTCTGCTTGCCACTTAAAAGGCTGGACAGACAGTAACATGTTTTCTACCATGCTTTGCAGAGGATGCTATTGAATGGTATGTATCATTTCCATTTTGAAGGTCAGGAAATTGAATCAGAGAAAGCTAAGTGACAGAGTGGTAAATGGTGGTATTTGAAGGTAACAAAAAATCTAACATCTCTTAGTCTGCTTCCAAAACATTTTAATTTCCCCCTGTGCCACAAAGTCTCAGGAATATGACACAGCGACAAGGAGATGAGGAGGGTGGGAGATACTGTCAAGTAAAGTTTTTGTTTGTTTGTTTGTTTTTTAATAGGCTGACAGCAACGAATTGGGAGTTTGTGGAACACTAAGAGGAGAGAAAATGGGGATAATAAATGAAGTACAGTCAATCTAGAATATAGTAGGAGATGAAATCCATAACTCCTGGGAAAAATGAACTTTGCACAACCTAGGTATTTCCCCATTCGAGACTGAAAACTAGGGGTAAAAATAGTTGTTGCAGGTAAAAAGTGATACAGAGAGAAGCAAAGACAAACCAGCCTTGACACCAGGACTCTACTTTGAGAGTGGGAGTGAGGATTGAGACAAGAAACCGGAGCACGAAGACAGAAGTCAATGCCAGAGCAGCAATCCTGGGTTGTGGGAGGATGGTCTGGTCAGTGGTTTGTGAGGGACCACAGAACACAGCACGAGGTCTGCTGCACCTGGAGGCGGTTAGCTACAGTCCATGTCAACTTTGGTATGGCTGGAAAGCCTGACCCTGCCTTTGAATCATGAATTCGACTTGGATATAATAAATTCATTATCAAGCCTTATCAATTATCCAAATTATTTCTCAGATACTCCTTTGTCATATTTTTCCAAGGACCTCAAAATAGGAAATCATATTTATTGGAATTATTACCAATGACTCTAATACATTTATTGCAAAATACTTGAATACATTCTCAGAGCTATATACCAGTCAATACAGAATTTATATGTAAGAGAACAGAAAGGCACTCAAATATATAAAGGCTTAAAAATATATATCCAATGTTAGCTTAGTATTTAAAATTTGTAATTAAAAATTGAGCATATTTGTTTGATGCTCTATTCCTCTTTCAATACTACTAGCTCAATAGGCTGTAGTTCAGGGTAAGTTACTTAACCTCTCTAGTTAAGTAGTTCCTTGATCTGTAAAATTAACACACTTATGTCTTTATTGTGAAGATGAAATGAGAAAATGAACATAAAATGTTTAACAAAGTGCCTGGAATGAATGTGGTAAGTTCTCTCTCTCTCTCTCTCTCTCTCTATGTATACATTCATGTATATGTATACACAGAGAGAGTGCTTACACATATGTATGTGTGCATATATATATATATACACACACACACAAAGCTATATATAGAGTTCTATCAGTTAAGCAAGAGATTAAACAAAATTTCTGACTCATAAAAGGAAAGTCATGGTATGAAATAATTTTCGGTGAGTATTGAAACCATGTAAACATAGAACATAATGCAAATAAAGTTAAATGTAATTATAAGATAGAGAGCAAATCTTTCTCTGAAATCTTGGCAAAAATGTCTTTTTTTTTTTTTTTTTGAGGTGGAGTCTGGCTGTCACCCAGGCTGGAGTGCAGTGGCGCGATCTCTGCTCACTGCAAGCTCCGCCTCCCGGGTTCACGCCATTCTCCTGCCTCAGCCTCCAGAGTAGCTGGGACTATAGGCGCCCGCCACCTCGCCTGGCTAATTTTTTTTGGTATTTTTTAGTACAGACGGGGTTTCGCCGTATTAGCCAGGATGGTCTCGATCTCCTGACTTTGTGATCCACCCGCCTCGGCCTCCAAAAGTGCTGGGATTACAAGCGTGAGCCACAATGCCCGGCCCATAAAAATATCAATTTTTAATAAATATTTTTAGTTTCTATACATAACTCTAGGAATAGTAGCTGTGTGCTACTAGAGAAAATGTAGACACAAATCAACTGATTCCTCTGTTAATCTGTCTTCGTTTGGGGTTTAAAGCCTAGCAAGTAATCCTGTGATATTTTTTCTAGTTAGATTCCTCTCCCATTAACCACAAAGACAAATGTAAACTTTCTTTTCTTTAAACCTTTGGTTCAGTCTTGTCTCATTCGATCTCAAAAACATATCTTCCTTCTTATTTTACTTAGACAATGTATGGGAATATAAACTTTCTTCTTTCACACCTATCCTTTCCTCCCTTGGCCTGGTTGTAATGATGGAGGTGCTTCTAGAAAATCAATACCTCACCTGGATTCCCATCATTTGCCTCAGGAACATTCCCCTTCTCCACCCTCCTCCTGTCTCCTGAATTCTTTTCATTTATGCTTATATATGCTCAATTTCTCACATCCTAAAAGAAAGAAACAAAATACTGACTTATGTACCTTTTCTGGAGAGCAAAATCACTTCAATTATTGTCTAAAACTCATTGATTTCATGTCCTGCCTCTCACTGTCACTCTTCAAACAATGCTAATCTGGCTTCTGTACCCACCATTTTACCGAAACTGCTTTGTCCACGGTGACTACTAACTCTGAGTCACTGTATCCTCCGTAGTATATTTAAGTCTTTTTCCTAATAGATTTCTCAGCAAGATTTAACACAGAAAAACAAATCCTACTTTCTTAAGTGTTCTGTCTTTTCTTGGAACTTCTGTCAGCAGATTATGTTCTCCATGCTCACTAATTTTCCACTTTTACTCATTCCTTCAATATTGCAGTTTCTCAGAGCTTAGACTTTTTAGCTCTCCATAGGTGACATAACCCACTCTCTTATATTCAATTATTAACTATATACCAACTACTCTCATTTCTCTTCCTCTGGACTAGACCTTTTTTTCTGAACGCCAGGGTCACATCCCCAGCAGCACACTTTTATCTCTACTTGAATATTCATGGATTTCTCAACTCATCCTATCTAGGCCTGAACTCACCTTCTCCTCTCTACACTCTTCCTCCTCCACTGTTCTCTATCTCATTTGTGTCACCCCCTGTGGTAAGCAGAATTCCAAGCTGGCCACACCTTCTGGTATCCATGCCCTTTGTAAGCCCTGGGACTGTGAACAACATGGATTTCACTTGTGTGATTGAGCGGTCATATGGTGCAGTTGTACTCAAGTAACCACCTGAGCCCTTACAAAAGTGGAGAAGGGAGTCAAAAGTTCAGGGCATGGGAAATACTCAACATAGCATTGCTGCCTGCAAGATAGAGAAGGTTACATGATAAGGAAATGCAGGTGGCTTCTCAGAGAGAGAACAGCCCTCAGATTGAAAACTAGCAAGGAAAACAGGGCCCTAATCCTACAAGGTCAAAGAACTAACATTCATCAAAAAGAATGAGCCTGAAAGACAAGGTTTCTCGAAAGTCTTCAGACAAGAATACAGCCCAGTCAACACCTTGATTTCAGCCTTGTGACACTCTGAGATGAGGTTGCAGCCATGCCATGCCTGACTTGTAAGCTACAGAACTGGAAACAAGTAAGTGGGTGCTGGTTCAAGTCAAAATTTTGTGATAATTTATTATGCAGCAAGAGAAAAATAATAGAGTATCTGTCAACTGAGTTTCTGAGAGTCAAACAATCCTGGAAACTATCATTACTTTCTTTCTGTTAAGTTATTCCAAAACTCAATCAATGAGTCTTACAGACTCTCTGTCATGTATTTGAATCTACCCAGCTCTACATATCCCCTTGATACCATCCTAGCCTAAATTGTTACTGTCTTTTGAATAGAACTCTGAACTACACTCCTAATTTGTTGCTCCCAATTCATGCCTGCCTCTATCTAATCCACTCTTTACAATGTAGCCAGGTGTATTTTAAATCAACCATGGATCAGATTGCTCTCTCTTCAGTGTCATCATCTCACTGATAATGACAAAACTGTTAGTTCCATTCCAAGTATCTCTCCGTCTCGAGAGGCACTGCATGGGATGTCTGCCTTTTACCAGCACCTTCTTCTACTCCATGCATGACTGTCATCCATTCCCTACACAACAGCCTCAAATGCTTTCTTTCAACTCCTGTCATGTGCTGTGTTCCTCTCACTGCAAAGTTCAATATATTCTTCTCTGTCTCCTACATATGCTATTGATCTTCTTCCATCTTTTATAGTCCAATTAATTCATGAGGATCCTCAGGTCTTAGGTTACATGATACTTTATCAAGACAACTTTCCTAATACCCCCAAATCAATGAAGTCTCCAGAATTTAATGTGGACTGTTCATGTTGGTCTCCACCGAGAATGTTAACTTCCCCTATCTCCCCAGCACTTGACAGAGACACTGAGTAAACCTTTTCAAATTGCTTGCTTACTTGGTTATCAAGCCACATTTTCAAAAAGAAAGAAAAGTTAAATAAGGCCAAAACCAGCCAAATCAACCAAATAATTGTCTAGTCTACAGTCTCAGTCATTACATGACAAAAATGGGGAGGCAAGTGGGAACGAGTTGAGAGAGAAGGAAAGACTTGTTAATTTCTCATATATAAGGACATATTTAATAACTAGTTACATATTTAATTCTCATGTAAAATTACTCAAATAAGTTGATAACAGATATAACCCATTTTTCAAGTAACCATATGATTCCTCTAGTACTTGTTATTTTAGGATGAAAATTGTATGAGTATTGGTATGAACCATGTTTTTCTTATCACAGCCTCTAGAATCATGTGGATGTACTCCAACTGTGTTATAGCTCATCTACATATTTCATATTAAATTAATATTCTTTTAAAATTATGATTTATTCATTACTTTTTTTGAGGTAAAAATATTGTTTCAGAGTCAATGCGTAGTATTTATCTGCTTCACGGACTCTACAATATTACAGAAACCTGCTGGAGGTTTTCTTTAGTTCCAACTGTGTACTTCAAAATCCACATGGAAAAACATTCAAAATGTGAATTCAATTGTTCACCAAAAACAATAGTAAGTGGTGCCAAATTGAAACAGAAACAAGCAATACATCTTATATCAGTAACGCATGTGGAAAGAGCAAAGTGAGATTGTATACTTATCAAACTTAATAACAAACTTTATATTTTGGGCAGTAACAAGACCACTAATAGTCATAGCATTGCACACAGAGTGCAACCGAGAAACAGATGTTTTAAGTGAAAATGTCTTAAAGCCGAATCCACTAATAATACATATATTAAAACATACCATTGCTCCCCAACTGTTTATTGCTTTTCCAGATTCTGCAAAGACCCTGTTTTTATAGATGTCTTTATGACTCAGAGCATAAATATGCAAATATCCTAATGCTTATTTTGATATATTGATGCTGACTTTTTGAGTTACTTCAGTGCATCTTGGTATGCAACTAATACAATGAGCATAAAAATAAATTGGTCACCAATTATAGCAAGTTTTATGTTATTTTAAGGCATCCTCAACTATGTTTTAATATTATCTATATCTTATATTTGTGGAAAAAGTTGGGACTATACATTTTCCATTTTCTTGCACTTATGTTTTTTTTAAACACCACAGTTCTCATAGATATTTGAGGGTTCTTTGGGTCTGTGTACTATATTAAAATTTTAGCATGTTTATGGGAAACGCTCAATTAAATTAAGATATGTTATAACTCAATTTAGAAAACAAAAAGAACTTTCCAATGTATTTTTCAGTCATCGTTCTATGGTTGTGCCAGAAAAAATATTTAAAGATTGGTATGAATTAAGAAGTAGTACAATAACCAGTCCCAGAAACATCTGCTCCACTCTTCCACTGAGTTAAGGACTCCACATTTGTATTTGTTAAAACATTTGCATTGTGGCAGGATTTCTAAGGAGTAAGATTCACCAGACTTATCATTGAATATTTTATTAAAAAGCATTACTTTTGTTTGGCAATCTTCTTCATCATAAAGTGATTTTATTTTAAGAAGTTAAAGTTGGTTAAACGGAGGAGACACTGCTATTGAAAGAAACAAATAAATGAAATGTAGTCTTTGTTAAATTTTCTTAGTAAGATTAAATATTGTAACAAAGATACGTATGACAGTGAAAATATTTGCTTTTACATAGGCAGCTAGAAATACTCTCCACATTTCTTGAGAGAAATTCTGAAAGTGAAGAGACAGATTGTTAGATCTAACCAAAAGATTATGAGGAGATTAATCATCTGCCAAGGACTGTGAGGTTCATGGAGTATGTCTCACAGGGGATAACTGGAATGTAAGCATGCATTTACAGATGGTCTTGTGGTTATGTGAATCCCATTTGTGCAGCTATATCTGGAAGGCAGTGGTAAATCAGATTCAAAACCTGCAAATATGATTGTCCTGGTTCTGCATGGATTATCAAAGCCTAAAAAGAGCAGAACAAGCCTTTTTCGTTATCATCTTGTGCAGTTTTGCTGTGCAGATAAGTCATGCTGACTTATTTTATTACTTACTGATTTTTTCCATCTTATGACCAATTTGAGCAGGCTGACAAAGTTTTGAGAAAATCCTGTGATCTGTTACTGTCTTGTATTTTGCTGGCAAAGAAATTCTGTTTTCTATATTTATCTGCATTCAAAAGTGTAGAAACTTGTACTTCAACTCAAATATTAACTTTCACAATTAAAATTAGGAATATTATCTGCAATAGTGTATTATTTTTATCTACTATATTTAAGTTTCTTTTTCAAAATATTTAATCATTTAAAGCAGTTTGCTGCCAAAATTTCAAACCAGGTTCTTACAGGTGAGGTTTCTTATAATTTCATAGTTTTATTTTTTAAGTTTTATGTACTTGATTCTCACTGTATATTACGAAACTAAGAAATACAAAGAATGAAATGAGTAAATATCTTTAGCAATTAATGTAAAGCCAGCATTGACCATGAGTATTTCTAATTGGATGTATTGACAGATCTCACATCCTTAAGAATGAAGTGGAAAAATGGCTAAACATTCCTCTAATTAGCATGCGTAACAGCTTTGATACTCTCTATTAATTCCTTCTTTAAGTGATTTTGAGGTTAAATGGATATTAACTAAACAATATTTTATTGCTTACTGGTCAGTTTAGTGCACTTTATTACAAAGTAGATTAACTCTATTGCTTTTACTTCTATTGTATATACATGAAAAAAGGGGTTGCAGGATTCATTTAGTCAATGAAGAGAAAAAAATTAATTTCCATGTTGATGAATTATAAGGAAAAAAAGCAGCTTTACCTTTAATTGCTTTAGGGAAATAATAGATAATATTCTCCCTTTGAAGACTTTAAAATCAGTCAAATTGAAATAAATAGTTGCAATATATCTTGACATATACAATTTGGGTTACAGGATAATATTGGCACAGTGACAGCATTTCTTCTTGAATGATATAAGCAATTTCATAGTGCAATATATCTTTTTTGCAAGTTGGGTTTATTGAGGTATAATTTATATACAACAAAATATACTCTATTTGTAGTCACAATTCTGTTCATTTAGACAAAAGCAGAGTCATGTACCTGTCATGCACCTGTCACCACAATCAAGTATAGACCGTCTCCATAACTCCAAAGAATTCCCACACACGCTCTTGGGAGGATGACCAGCTCCCCACATACCCATTGAAAACACCAGTCTGTGTGTTCTCTTCCCGGAGTTTTGCCTTTTTGAGAAGGTCACACACAAAAAAGCCATTTAGTATGTAGCATTTTAAGTCTGGTTGTTTTCACTTAATATATTAAAGATTCATGCGTGTTGTTGCATGGCTCATTCCTTTTTCTTACTAAATAGTATTACTTTGTAAGGATGTATACAAATTATTTATCCATTTACTTGTTGATGAACATATAGATTGTTCTCAGTTTTTGACAATTCCAAATAAAGTCATTTTTTAAATATTCATACACAAGATTTTATGTGAACATGTTTTCATTTCTCTTGGGTAGGAGTGAGATTGTTGGGTCGTATGGTAAGTGAATGTTCAACTTCATGAAAATCTTTCAAACTGTCTTAAAAAGTTATTGCACCATTTTGCGTTTTCATCAGCAGTGTGAGAGAAATTTAGCTCCTCTCCTTCACCAGTATTTGATAATGTCATTTTTAAAAATGTAGCCATTATAGTAGGTATGTAGTAGTATCTAGTTGTGATATTAGTCTTATATTAATCTTTACTCATCCAATGACTAGTGATGTCAAGCATCTTTTTGTGTGTTTAATAATAATAATAATAATAGTAGTAATAATCTGTGTATCTTTTTGGTGATTTGTTTCATCAAATATTTGGCTAAACATTTCGCGGAGGATTTCTTGTCTTACTATTATTGAGTTGTAGGAGATTTTAAAATTTATTCTGCATTCCAGTTCTCTCTCAGATAGGTTTCTTGCAAATATTTTCCCTTAATCTGTGACTTGTCTTTTTGTTTTCCAAACGACATTTTTGAATGAACAAAAGTTTAAAATTTTGATTAAAAACAATTAAAAAATTTTTCTTTTTGAAATCATGCTTAGATTTTCCATATAGGAAGGCGTTTTATTAAATAAAGCCACAAATATTTTCTCCTATAATTTTCTCTAAAAATGTTTAAATTTTAGGCTCTACACTTAGGGAAATAGTCCATTTAGAAGTATTTTTTATGTGACTTAAAGTATATGTAAAAATCATTTTTCTAAATACACGAAGATTACATTTTTCCAGCACCGTTTTTTGGTCTTTCTTCACTGAATTATCTTGACATCTTTGTCAAAAATCAGTTGTCTATCTATGTAGATCTATTATCTATTTCTTCACTTTCTTTTTTTTTTGAAATGAAGCCTCGCTCTGTTGTCCAGGCTGGAGTACAGTGGCATGATCTTGGTTCACTGAAACCTCTGCTTCCCAGGTTCAGTGATTCTCCTGCCTCAGCCTCCTGAGTAGTTGGGGTTACAGGTGCCTGCCACCATGCCCAACTAATTTTTTGTATTTTTAGTAGAGATAGGGTTTCACCAAGTTGGCCAGGCTGGTCCCAAACTCCTGACCTCAAGTGATCCTCCCACCCTGGCCTCCCAAAGTGCTGGGGTTACAGGCATGAGCCACTGCACCCTGCCTATGTCAGTCTATTTCTGAACTCTCTGTGCTCGTTAATTGATCTATGTGTCTATCATTTTATCAATATCATGCTCTCTTGAATGCTGTTGCTTTATAGTAAATCTTGAAATCAGGTGCAGTGAACCCTCTAGCTTTTTTCGTTATTGTCTTCAAAAATTGTTCGGGCTATTCAAATTCATTGTTTTTTATTCAAGTATTGAAGTTAGGTTGTCATTGCAATTTGTAAAAATTGACATCTCAACAACATTGAATCTTCTACTCATGGTACATCTCCCCGTTTATGTAGTTGTGTTTGATCTGTCATTACAGTGTAGTACATGTTTTTTAGAATTATATTTTTAAAGTAATTCATGTTTTGGTGATATCATAACTATTGCTTTTAAATTTAAATTTAAAAAGATTTTTGCTGGTTAAAATTCAGTTGATTTTCCTATAATAGCATGAAAAATGGCAATCTGACTAAGCTCACTTTTTATTTCTAATACCTTTTTTGAGTATTCTATATTTTCTTTGTAGACAATATGTCATCTGCCAACAGAGACCCTTTTATTTCTCCTTTTCCTATCTATAGGCATTTCATTTCTTTTTATTGCCTGCTTGCGCAGGCCAGAGCCTTTAGTATGATATTAAATAGAAGAGGTTAAATAAAACCTCCTGGTCTTATCATTTTTTCTCTTTTAAATATAAGGTCAGCTGTAGCTGTTGCAATTTAAGTACATTGAGGAAGTAGCATCTAATTTCTAATTTGCTTGGTCTTTTTCTTTTTATACTAACTGGATATTAAAGTTTATCAAATTGGTTTCTTCATCTTTTGCAATGATTACATGATCTTCTTTTTAAGTTTATCAGAAAGTCTACATGATGAAACACATTGGTTGATTTTTAAATTTTGAACCAATCTTGCGTTTCAGGATGAATCTCACTTAATCTGAAATATTATACTCTTTATATATCTCTGGATTTAATTTGATAATTTGTTATTGAAGATTTTGCATCTATGAAGAATTTCTGATATTGACCATTTCTTCTTCTCTTTTTCCCAGTTAGTCTGGCTAGAGGCTTATAATATTAATATTTTCAATTAACTCACTTTTATTTTCATTTATTTTCTCTGTAATTTCATTATTCTCATTTTTATTGTCTTATCCTATTTACTTTGTATTTAATTTGCTCTTGTCTTTGTAGTTTCTCAAGGTAGGAGGTTAGAACATTGATTAGATCTTTCTTCTTTGCTAGTATAAATATTAAATGCTATAAAATTTCCCCTAAGTATTGCTTTAGCTGAATTGAACAAGTTTTGATATGTTGTGTTTTCATTTTTATTAAATTCAATATATTTTTCAATTTCCCTTATGACTTCATATATTGATCCATGGATTTTTTCAAATTATGTTATTTAGTTTCCAAATATTTGGGGATTTTCCACATATCTTTATTGGTTTCTAGTTTAATTCCAGTAGGTCAGAGAATATACTTTGTACTATGTTAATTCTTTTAAATTTGATGAGGCAAAAATCATGAACATGAGCACTTCTTTGTTTACATGATGGCAAAACGTCTTACAAATATTTGTAAACTACAGTAGATACTTTATATTGATGACCACAATTCTTTACCCAGCTCATTATGGGTGGGGTATTCTGTCACACCTCTTGACTCTAGACTCAACTGTGTGACTTGCTTTGACTAATGAGATATTAGAAAATGTGATGCAAGCAAAGGCTGGAAAAAGGTCCTTACATGTTTTTACCTTTCTTTTTTCCTCTGTGACCACCATGAAATCATGCCTGGGTCAGCTTGCCCAAAGATGAATCACGTGGAACAGAGCTGGGGTCTTTCACCTAAAGCCATACTACCCATTCTACAGCTGTCTCAACACTCATGAACAAGCACAGCAAAGATTGGCACAACTACCCAGCAGTCATAAACTCATAAGTAATAATGTATAGCTGTTATTTTACACCACTGAATTTTTAGGTTCTGTGCACTTTCTTGCCTACTTCAGCTTTTCTCTGTCTTCCATTTCTGAAATCGTCATGAGAACACACATGGCGTTCCACATTGAGAATATCCTCAGGCTAGCTTGTTGGAAAAGAAGATGTACAGAGTAGAGTCACACAGAGAATAGATTTCAGTTGTCACAGTCAAGGTCACTCTATCCCAGCTCTAACCCATAGTTGACCTCAGCTGCAGGGGCAAACCCAGGGCAGATTAGAAGAAGCTCCCAGCTGACCACAGCCTCAATTGCTGACTTGAGACCGATGAGTAAAATAAATTGCTATCGTTTAAAGGCCACGAAATTTGGAGTGTTTTGTTACACAGCATTATTGTGGCAATAGATGACTGATACAAAAACCAATAATGATTTGTACTTTATTTTGAGAATGAGAAGAGCTGTAGAAAAGAAAATAATAGGATGTTTGTATAATGTTTTACAGGACTTCAATGGAGCAGTGAAGAGAACAGGAAAAAGCAGGGATAATTGACTTGATTTACTCATATTATTCTCCGCATTGTTCCTCCAAAAATGACAGAACCTACTTCGCATGTTTTAGTGACACAAAGAGTTAGAAAATGAAGGGTTCACATTTTGTGAAATCTTGCAACCTCTCGAATTCATCATTTCTGGTATTGGTAATTTCAGTGTTTTCAGTATTTTAATAATGATAACTATAATTTATTTTTAGATACAATTTTTATTCTCCTAGAGAAGCACATAATTTCTAAGGAAATACATCTGCAATTTGATAAGGAGAACCATTGGAAAACAGGCCAGACTTGTAGTAATTTAGCTGCAGGCAATTATTCTGGGAATAGTTTAAAGAGTTTGAGAAATTCTTACAATGCAAAATGAATTCCATCTCCCTAAATTTTCATAGGAAACATAAGGTTGAACTTTTTCTCTGATTAGCACAAAAGCTCTTTCTTCAGAAAATCTCAGGAAATGTCACAATACAAAAAGATGGTTAGAATAGAGGTGCTCAGCTGCAGAATGTTAACTATTGCACTTCATTTTTACATAACGATATTATAAAAACCTGTAAGAACTTTAAAGGTATTTGCATAAAAGAAAACATTTGAAAAAAAATGTAGCTCTACTGTAAAGATTGTATAAACGAAAAGCTCAAATTGCACATTTGTAGTCTTATTCTATATATTTATTTCTATTTATTTATTAACCCTTCTTTTTTCCAAAAAAGGTTAGAAAAACAGGTCAGTTTCTTGAAAGGTTGGAGTAATGGGCATTTAATGGCAGCCGTGTTTTGACATATCCAATTAATTCTATAAATTTGTATTAAGTTGGTCAAAGACCTGCCTTTCTAAAGTTTGGCCCTTATAAAAAATTCATTTCTGTTTTAAATAGGCAAATTCTTGTAAAATTCTGCTTTCTTTTTCCTTTGAATAGTAACACTGTTTAACGTGGATCACTGTACTCAGAAAAAAATCTTTGCAGGCTTATGTGACCAGTGCAGCAGTAAGCATTAAGGTAGTGTATTCAGTACTGGTGATACTTAAGGAACAGGATAATACAGTCAAGAAGATTCACTTCAAAGGAAAAGTGTAATTAAGTTGCAAGACCATATTTGAATCACATCTCAGATACTTAAAAGCTGTGTGACCTTGGGAGATTGGTTTAACTTCTCTAATACTACTTGGTTTAACTTTTCTAAGGAGAGTATGGATACAGTGGTGATACCCGTTTCATAGGATTCATCAAGGTTCAATGAGGTGATTTTCAATCTCCCCTCCCAGATTGAGGGTAGATGCCTGGGGTACTGGCAGAAGGCCAGCACTGTATGATCCTGGGCAGACAACATGGCTGCATTGATCGTGGAGCATGAGATAAGCAGGGGAATCAAAGTAGCAGCCATTACTGAGATCAGGAGACAGAAAAACTGTGCAATATTCAGTAACAATAATATTAATAATATTAATGTTATCCAGAGTTGCTGTTGTGCCAATCTTAAGTGAGTTAAATATATTTTCTCATTTGATTCTCAGAAAAATCTCCTGAGATGGATATAACTGTTAGAAAACTGAGCAAGAAAGATAAAGTTACATCACAGCTACCAACGGATAGATGTGAAATTTAACCTAAGTACACCAACAGAGTGAATGCTATAAACCACTGTGCTATGGTGCCTTTATACATGTCCAAAAAATTCAGACAGAGAAGAAATCTTTATCCTTAAGCAATGTATGCAATTGCAATGATCAAAAGTGAACAAGTAGGTTCTGGAATTTGAGTAGGTGGAAGGCAGAACCCATTCATTCTTTCATTCATTCATTCAAGTATTGATTCGACACATGTTTATTGCTTTTTATATGCTAAGAATAATGCTGGCAGGGGAAAAACAACAGAAAATGGCCTCATGGAACTACATTATAGTGGAGGAGACAGGCACTAAAAATTAAATAGGTGGTATCATTTCAGAGAGTAATAATATTAAAAATAAAATAAAGCCGAGTAAGGGGACAGAGAGGGCCTACTTCAAAAAGAGTGATTAAGGAAGGCTTCTCTGAGGAGACTGACATTTGATTGAAATCATGAATAACAAGAGGGATCATCTCTTTCGAAAGCCAGAAAGTAGTCCTTTGGCAGAGAGAACAATCAGCGTTAAAAGCTCTGAGGTAAGAACAATGCAATATGAGCGAAGGTTAGGGCTAGAGGAGGACATCAGACAGACCACCGAGAGCATGAAAGGCCAGGTAATGTAGTTTCTGTGGGAGCCCTAGAGAAATTTTTGGAGGTGCCATTTGACAGATCCACAGAGCAAGGCCATTTTCTGTAATTGCTCTGAGTGGAAGTTCCTACCACGAGTGGAAGAGAGATGTTAAAGTTACCGAGATATGTGGAAGATTGTCAGAATCATACTTCTTGTATGTACTTAGCTCAAAGTATGTCATCAAGAATTACCTGTTACTGGCTGTGACGGTGCATGGTTGTGATCCCAGTGACTTGGGAGGCTGAGGTGAGAGGATGACTTGAGTCCAGGAAGTCAAGGCTGCAGTGAGCTGTGATTGCCCCCACTGCACTCCAGCCTGGGCAACATAGCAAGACCCTGTCTCTAAAAATAAACAAATAATCATCTGTTCATTTTTTCTCATGCTTTATTTCTTATTTATTTATTTATTTATTTATTTACTTTTAATACACTTTAGCTGAAAAACCTCCCTGAAACCTTTATAACACAAAGTGAAATGAAACCAACATTAAATTTAGGTTTTGCTGCTGATTAGAGATATGATGCTGGGTAAGTAATTTAACTTCTCTCAGTATTAAGTTTTCTCATCTGGAAAATAAAGAAGGCACGGGTTGGTTGGGAGGCTGACGTGGGTGGATCATGAGGTCAGGAGACCGAGACTATCCTAGCTAATACAGTGAAACCCTGTTTCTACTAAAAAATAGAAAAAATTAGCCAGGCATGGTGGTGGGCGCCTGTAGTCCCAGCTACTCGGGAAGTTGACGCAGGAGAATGGTGTGAACCCAGGAGGTGGAGCTTGCAGTGAGCCGAGTTTGCACCCCTGCACTCCAGTCTGGGCAACAGAGTGAGACTCCATCTCAAAAAAATAAAAAGGAAAAAAAAAAAGGCGGAGGTTGGATTACTGGTATATAAAGTTCCTTCTCCACCAAACATCCATTTTTCCATGTTTCTATGATCTAGATAGACAATGGAATTTATCTCCTAGTGATTCACTTTTTTTCTTCACACATACAAAAAACTGAGCAAATTCAATACCTGCAGCACTCTGGACAGCACAGAGTGGATACTGCCACCAAGTACAAATGGATACACAAATAGTATACATATCCTATTAATTGTGATCTTCTCCTTACATATGTCATGTTTTGACTTACCAAATGTCCTCTATAAGAGGTGTTTTTATTACAGAAAACAAGATGTGTATAAGTTGATCTCAGAGCCTGTGATACATAAACCACTTTTGCTTCTTCCTTGATGTGACACAAGTCTTCTGGTCATTTCCATGTGTGTTGTTTTATTCACCTGCTACTCAGTTGTCAGGCTGATGGTAACAGGCCTTCCGTGACAAGGAGTTCCACTGTCATGCAGAGACTTTAAATTGAACAATTTCTATCACAAGGAGTTCAACTTCTGAAATCTGCCACCTCTACTAAATAGGGGATTAAATAGAGGTTTAAAGTGAGTTCCCATTGATTAGTTAAAGGATTTATTTTGGGCATACTTAAAACTCACCTTTGACAGAAGTGTCAGCATATTCTGTTGAGAAGAGCAGATACACCCATCAGATACTAAGCTAAAGTCTAGCTTTTTAAAGGGGAGAGCTTTGATTTGTTAGAAACCGAAGAAAAACACGTTTCTGGTCTGCAAAGTCACATCCTATCACTGGGAAGGTGTCCTTCGGAGGGAAATGTATTTCTGAAGAGCTAACAGTTGTTTGAATTGAATTAGCTCAGTAGAAAAAAAACAGTTGGTATTCTGTGCTGTTGCTTAGTACAACTGCGGTGTTTTGTGAGGCTTTGTCTTTCAGCAAATTTTTGGTAAAAGCAGATTCTGGATTTTATATAGTTGGAGTGAACCAACCATTAACTTTCAATGTGAGCACTATTCATTTGAAGACAGCAAGGTTCATGCATTTTTTGTTACATTATCTGTATCACAAGCAACCACATTTCCTCAATCGGCAAATCAGGTTGGCAGTTTCCTGGTGAATTAAAGCTAATTTGGAATTTGAATAGATCTTATTTTGAACAAGTCTTTCCTCCCTGTTTCTGCTCTCAAATTGGCCGTATTGGGTTGGAGCATACCCATCTAACCTGCGCTTTGTTTTGGATAAACAGAATTTGGAAACTTGCATTAAAAAATAAGAAGGCCCCGTGGTCACCTCACCCTACCCCAACCAAAGCAGTACCGCTCTTACCCGTTTTCCTGATCAAGTGCTGCGAAATAATTTTAAAACCACTGTACTGCAAACAACTTAGAGGCAGGCAGTAGTACATGCTGCTAGATTTAGGAATTGCAGAAACCCAGCCTTTCTTGTACATTGTCGACTTTTCCACCTAATTCTTCTCTTGGAGTAATCTAGATGATTCCACATACTGCTTGATTTTGTGTCCTCTTTGAATTTTGGGGGGATTAAAATATTGGGAGGGTTTGCTTTCTGGACAACTTTATTTCACTATGAAGTATTCCTTAATGGAAACCCTAAGACCAGTTGACTTTCCTCCTAACGTCTGAAAACGATCAGCACTTCGGTTACCTGAATTTAATTTCATAAATAAGCAAACACTTTTAGTTTATGTGATATATTATAGATACTAGCACTATTGGTGCATTCGTTTCCGGTTTGGGGCCCAGCCTACTTCTCCCAAATAAAGTCTGCTTATTTCTAAAATATTATTTGAGCTTCAAGGCACTAGTATGTTACAACCCCAATTTCATTCTTCATCATTTTACTTCCCAAAGCATTCTTTGTTGTCTCTTCCTCCCTTGTTCAGATCCCCTTTTCTTCATACTAAACTATTTTGCCAGGCAGTTCTTTACTTTTCATCAATTCACCAAACTTTCCTTAGCAGACCTAGTTTTTTACCACTCCAGAACAGCTTGTGCCATACTTGGATTTCTGTAACTAGGTCACTGCTGCTGCAATTGTACACACTGAGCAGCCCTGCACAGAATGCCAACTGGCAAAGGCAGATCTCCAGATCTCCAGGCCTGCTCGTTGGTTGGACGGACCCACAGGGACTCGGGCTTCTACCATCTTTCTTGAGAAAACAGATGTTATGACCAGAAGTGCAGAGGAGTAATACCTTGTCTTGATAAGCTAAATTTAGCCAACAGAAGCCAGGGGACAGAGAACCAGTAGATAAAATGTTTCCCTGACTGGTCCTTGCTGAGGGCAGCAGTTCATATGGTCTCTCTGGAGACAACTGCAAATCGTCAATTGCCCAGCTTGGTAGGGGTTCCCTAACATGTACTCTTTTTCCTCCCCTGCTCCACTTCCCTTTCCCCTTTACCCCTCTCTCTATGGGATTTTATTTCCCAGTAAAGTGAGGGAACATGCTTTTGCTTCATGCTTATTTTCTAGGGAAGCTAGCCTAAGATATTCCCGAATTTGCCTCTCTCTTTTACTCCTCTCAGAATTCTAAGTTCCAAAGTCACATATCGCAAATATTCAACTATCTACTTGGTTTCTCTATTTGAACCTCCAGTTGTGACTCAGATCAACAGGTCCAAAATATCCCCATCCCCAGAGATCCATAACATTCTTGTTTCACTATTCCTGTCTTAATAAATCACATTTTTAAACACCGAATTGTTTAAGCCTAGCGGCTGGGAGTCATTATTGTTTTGTCCTTTTTTTAACTCCCACATATACTTAGTTCTTAATTATTATTAATTGTATTTCTTCAACATCTCTCTAATCTCTCCCTTCCCTTCCCTTCCCTTCCCTGTCCTGCCCTGCCCTGCCCTCTCTTTTTTGCAAAATGAATTCTAGGACTTTAATAGTATTGTACAACAATAACATTGTGAACAAATTTTAATTGAAGAATACTATCTTGCTCTGTTCTCATTTCTTGGTTGTCTGTACAAATTCAGTGCACTCATTTTTATTCTGACTCAAAACATTCCTCTGTATGATTTTAGCATCCTAGTCATCATCCTTCTTACAAATTCTTTCTTGCTTCCACTCCAGTTCCTTCCTCCTTCTTGGAGTTTCATGAATGCTAAAGCTCCACATTTTTTCTTTATTATTCTTACATCTTAATGTCTTTTTGCTTAGTGAAATAAATGCTTCTGATTTTATTATTTCAATAATTCTATCTTCAACCATAAAAAGGAGAAAGAGATAGTAATAAAAATGCCTGACTCTAAACAGTATCACTTAAATGATGCATTTCCCATTTATTTTACTTTACTTAAGTAAAGAAATGATCATTCAATTTCTGTATGATCATTGCTAATTACCATTTAACATACTGCTTTGTAGTAAATACGTATTTGTGAATGAATGCATGTATATAATAATATTCAGTGAATGAAGCAATAGAATTCCAAACATCAAAATGAAGTAGTCTCCCAGTTCCCCCAATTCAGTCTTCTGTTAGTAAACTGAAAAATTTGTTGGATTTATGAAGTTAAATCCAGTTAAAAAATTAAGAATGACTAACTTCACTACTAGAATATGACGTTTATATGTATATGTGTGTGTGTGACTACATGTATGTATTTGCATGTGTGTATTTGACTATTTTGTGACACAGAAGACAATTATTCCTGAGACCTGTGTTTCCCATTGATGACTGGTTTGATGAAGCAAATTTGATTAGTTGAATAATCTCTTCTTCTTGCTTTATAGTTTCACATGTGCTCTTCTTAAATCTATCTATTTGGTCAAAAGAAGAGGACCTTCAAGGATATAACAGAACCATTCTTTAGTTACCCTAATGATAGACAGTGAAGCAATCTGGTGAATGGTTAGGATGTTAGTGGGATGAGAGCATTTGAAAAGGAGCAGACATAGTTGAGTATTGGAAAGCAAGAATTCTGTTTGGTACATTTTAAGTTAAGAAGTCAGTTTTATGGACATCCAAGGAGATATGTTGCTTAAGTAGTTAAATAATTGAGTCAAACATTCATGGAAAAGGTGAGAGCTAAAAGTATAAACTACGGAGTTATTAGCTTATAAAGTTTGCCTTTAAAGCCATGGGATTCAACGTTTCCACCTAGAACATACCTGTTGTTAGAGAAAATTGTGAGGCTTGGGCCCTAGAGCATGACAATATGTAGACATCAGGAAGATGAGAAGCATCCAGAAAAGGATATAGGAAGGAGTAGCCAGTGAAGTAGAAGGTAAGCAAATGAAAAAAATGTCCTGGAAGAAAAGTGGAAAAAAAAAAAGTTTCAAGGAGGAGAAAGTGATCCACTGTGTCCACTAAAGTTGATGAATTAAGTGAGGCAAGAAAAGAGAATTGACCATTGGATTGTTAACCAGAGGTCACTGGTGACTGAAAAATTTCAGTGGAGTGATCTAGGTGAAAGCAAGATTGGAGAGTATTCACAAGATAATGAGACAACAAGAATTGGAGACAGAAATAACTCTTTCGAAGAGTTTTCAACTAAAGGGCTTTAGGGAAATAGTTGGTAGCTGCAAGGAAAAATGAGATTAAAGGAGGGTTTATTTCATTGTTTCAAAAGTTGAGATTTAATGTACCTTTTATGAAATGCACAGATCTTAAGTGTATGTAGTTCTGATAAATGCACATACTCATGTGGCATGCACACTCTAACGAAAATATAGAACATTTTTCTCAGTCCAGAACATCCATTTTTACCCATTCTAGTCAAGTACATATATCATCCTGCTTTCCCTTATCCACTCCATATGAAGCAACTATTGTTCTGATTTCTCTCACCACAGAATATTCTTGCCTACTCCAAGAGTTAATGTCAATGGAATCACAGGGTGTGTCTTATTTTGTGTTGCCTATTTCACTCAGCATAATGTTTTGGAGATTCACCATGTTTCTGTATGTCTGAATAGTTTATTTATTTACAATTATTGAGTAGTATTTCATTTCATAAATAAATTACACACTATTCATTCTCCCATTTCTATATCTAATACTTTCATTTAAGTGGGATTTTCTATGGTCATAAAAAGCCTATTCTATTACTCTAATAGTTCTGACCAGTAGATAGTTTAGCCTTGTATGGAAACAAAATCCATCTCCCTATATCTTCTAACCACTCATCAAGCTATATGTCCTGGGCCCAATGGGAAAAAAAGTATTTTCTTTACATTTTCTCATCTAGTATAAGCTTCCCTGGTTCTTTCAAATGTTTCTGATATGGCATATTCTTTTACTCCTTCAATTCTTCTCATTTTGCTCCTGAGACTGTGATGATTTATGACCCTTGAAATAATAGTGCTAAGGCAAATAAATAAATATAGAAATACATAAATAATCCAGATGTAGTTTGATCAATACAGTGAGGAACTGTCACCACTTATTCTATCTACTATATTTTATTAGTGCAACCTACAATCCCATCAGATTTTTCTTAGTCACATATTTCCTTTACAAATTTTGAGCTTATTTTCAATCATTATATTTGAATGCATTTTTTTGAGTCATGGTTTCCAAGTTATAATTTTTAAGTTAGTTTCTTGGAGCAACTAGCAGGCTTTCCATTTATCCCTGTCAAGCTTTATTTAATTAAATATGTCACACTGTTCCAATGTGTTGAGTTTCTTTTTGCAATATTAATTATTTCATACAATGTATTTTCCATATCACTCAGTGTCATATCATCTTACATGTGAGACCACCATGAATATGGTTATCAAAATCATTGATTAAAGCATTGCATAGGTTGAGTGCTACTAAAGATAAGCCCTTCGATACACTTAAATCCTTCTCTCAATATTTACTTTCGTACCTATGAAAAACACTTTGCTGTTTCCAAGCAATTTCAAATGTACACATTTGTGCTATAACCCAGCTTATATACATTTTTTAACAACAAGAATGTAATGAAAGATGATGCCTTTTGGATACTCAGATTTGTAAAGGACTCCCCTGCTCAACCTTTCCAGCATCCTTGTAAAACAAGCAAGTAAAAATTGTTTTGAATTACTTTTCCTTGGAGACAACAAACTGACTTGTAATGATCAGATTCCTTATTCTAAATGCCAATAAGTGTTTTTAAAACATAATTCATTCAAGAATCTTCCCAGGTAATGGCATATAAATGGCATCATGCGGTAGTGAAAAGAAAATGCATAGGCTTTCAATAAAGAAAAACCTGATTTTAAATTTCAGCTATACAATCTTGAGCAAATTATCCAGGTTTCTTCAACTTTAGAATCAGGATAATAATTTCTACCTCATAATGTTTCTCTCAGGATTAAGTAAAACAGTGGAATGAGGAGAAAGTGTTTGATACGTTTATGCTGTTATTAGGCATCTTTCATTCCCCTTCTGCTGTGCACGTACGTCGGAGACTACCAAGAGAAAATATAATCTGAGAGTCTTGAATATGCAGTTGGGAACAAGATCTAAACCTTTTAAAAGCCATTGCCTACACTCAACACTGTACCACTTCCAATTATTTTAAACTTGTGTTCTCATACCAATACTTGATCTATGTTTTTCAAACTTATTTTTTAATGAAGCCATCCATTTTCTAGTGATTATATTTTCCTCTCTATGTGCCATGAATCAAATTTTAATAATTCATATTTAAGGCTCATTTCAGGCAGCATAAAATATGCCTAATTGCTTTGGTTTTATGGCTGGGATGAACTGAATATTTGTGTTTTCTCCAAATTCATATGTTGAAACCCTAATCCCATTGTGATGGTATTTAGAAGTGGGGCCTTTAGGAGGTCATGTGGGTGGAGCCCTCATAAATGGGATTAGTGTCCTTTTAAGAAGAGGTCATAGATTAGCTAGCCCTCTTTCAGCCATGTGAGGATACCACAAGAAATCAGCGATCCACAACCTGAGGGTTCTTACCTGAACCCAATCATGATGACACCCTGATATGGGACTTCCAACCTCTTGAACTGTGAGAATGCATTTCTGTTGTTTATAAATCATCCCGTCTATGGTACTTTGTTACAGCAGCCTGAATTGACTAAGATAATGGTAGAAAGAAAAAGGCAGAGTTCCTGTCACCTTAACAAATCAGTAATTATTTAGTATAATTATTTTTAAAGCATTGGGCTCAAGGGAAATAGCATCTTTCAATAGAATTTTACATGATAATTATCTAGAATTATATGCCTTTTCCCCTTATAGACTCTCTATTTAATTGCTTCTAAGTCTTTACAGTATTGGTCAGATTTGAAAACCTATTTAAATAATAATAATCATATTAACAATGGCTATTGATTATTATGAGACAAGTTCTATGGAATTCTCATAATTTACCAACTTAATTCTCATGAACAAACCTATGAAGTAAATGCTCTTCCATTCTCATTTTACAAAATAGAAAATTGAAGCATGAATGAGTAAAGTAGCTTACCCATGATAGCTTACCTACCCATAGCCCAGCTCCACCACTTACAAGCCATAAGTGGGATATGAACCTAGATATCTGAAGATTAATTTTATTTGTTATTGTAAAAACAGTGAAAGAAAAAGGTTTTAGGAAGAGGTATATTTAAGAAGAATAATTGGGGGGCAAAAAAGATAAAATGGCTATGGGATAGATTTACGTGGAAGTCTGTTTTCATGTCTTCCTTCATTGGGCTCCCAAAGTTGGTTCACAATGTTAGGAATTTTAGGAAGCATGCATTCATACACCATGGTTTATTCACTGGGCTGTGGTTGTATGCTGGCAAAAGAAGAGCACTCCTTGTCTTCCCATTAGATCCTATGGGTGGAGCCAGTGTCCTTATGCTCTAATTGCAGAGCAGGGAACTGTCTACCAACTTGCCTCCAGTGACAGGCAGGGTGCAGGATGAAGAAGACATTATCGTCACTTATTCAGGGCACCCTTATAAAATATAAAAGTCATGTGCATTTTTATTTCATAAGGTTACCCAAGAATTCCGTGTTAACCCAAAGTAGCTCAAGATCATGTTGCTTGTCTGTTTGTGACAATAGCTGAGGACCTTGCAAGCAGAGGGCCAAGACTGCAACTTTACCTATCAGTCTATGGATGAAATGGGCACATGCCTTTCCCATAATTTACCTTCAATAGGTAGACCTTTCTGTGAGCTTGACATGTGACCTTAGGAACATGGATAGTGTCCTGCCAAAATAAGTGGTCCTCACATGGACAGACTCATTATGGCGATTCATGCTGCCTCCCTCCCCCGTCTCACAAACACACATTGTTGGAGTGATAGTTAGGGTAGTCATATAAACTATAAGTCAAAGCCATACATATATGATAGAGCCAATTTGCTTGTGGAGTATAAATTCCAAATAAAGGCAATCAATAAAGCAAGTGGTGTCTTAGCTTTCATTCAGTGATACAAGCTTTTGAAGGATTTTAAAGGCTCATTATCTTGCTAACCCTTCCTTTGTGATATGTTCCATAGCAAACTCAATTACATAAAGTGAAGCATCTTTTTGTCATGTAAATCACTGATTAGGTGACGATATGTTCATTGCAGTTCTGCTACACTTATTTGCACAAGGTTAAGTATTTACAGAAATCTTGGTATGAAATTCAGGATGAATTTTTCTATTGTAGCAGAAATGTTGTATACTTACATCCTTTAACTTAATAATTTGTTAAGATAAAAGAAAAAGGGATTGAGTGTTTTGAGGAGAAAACGGAGGCATTAGAATTCAAGGTAATGTAGATTCCTTCTTAGTAAAAGACGGTGTCATGACTGTCTTAAATATGTTCATGGCTTATTCTATATTGTAGTATTATGAATGAATGAAATCACCAAATATTAAATGTCATGATACATTATAGAAAGAAAATCTGTTTTATTTTATTTGAAATAAAAATAAAGCATTAAGTAAAAAAAGTAAAAGAATAAAGCATTAAGTAAAAAAAAATAAAGCATTAAGTAAAATAAAGCATTAAGGTGAATGATCAACATTTAAATAAATTTATTAAGTGAAAAATTGTGGGAACTTAACAAAAATTGTATGAATTTGCTCTTGGATGATACAAAATCATAGTTTTTTAGAAATTATCTATTCTCTATACAGTGATTTTTTTTTTTTTTTGAGACGGGGTCTCACTCTGTCACCCAGGCTGTAGTTCAGTGGTGCCATCTCGGCTCACTGCAAGCTCTACCTCCTGGGTTCAAGCAATTCTCCTGCCTCAGGCTCCGAGTAGCTGGGATTATAGGTGCCCACCACCGCACCCAGCTGATTTTTGTATTTTTGGTAGATACGGTTTCACCATGTTGGCCAGGGTGGTCTTAAATTCACACTCAAGTGATCAGCCCACCTTGGCCTCCCAAAGTGCTGGGATTACAGGTGTGAGCCACCATGCCTGGCCCGTTCCCTATACAGTGATAGTCTATTGTATGCTTTGAATGCAGTTGGCTAAACACATTTGCAATAGAATAGCTTTTAAGTGCAAAATATCCCAGAAATAGAGAAATATTAAATTTGGTGAGGAAGTATGTGGAGATACAGTCTAAATTTTCCATCATAAAAAATTAAGCCCGTGAAAATAGGTTCACTAATTTAAAAAAAATGAAATACTGCAATTTACTACACTTAGGTAAATCAGGTGTTCTTTGCACTTAGCTGATAGTAAGATAGTCAATTTAATAAATGACCTCAATATAAGAAGAAAAATCTCTCTTGCAATGGATGATGTAAGGATTCTGTTCTTGTTTTTTCTTTCTCTGTTGCTCTCAGGACACCACCCTAAAGCCTCTACGAAACTTTTCTCTGATCTGTGCAGACAGAGTACAGAATGATTTGGTTCCTTTAAATGGGTCTTCTCTGTGAGACCCTCTTACAGCATTTTAGACAGAAGCCATCCAAGTGAGTAACTGGTAACAAGATTGAAGGGATTGGATGAAAGCAGACTCTGGGTCCCATTTAGATTCTTTTATTTTAGCAGGTAGTCACCCTGTTTAGGTTTTCCATTCAGGGCTTGATCTATTGCTGTGGCCTGTAGGTCAACATTTTTCTTTTCAGAGCCTTTGTGTTATTATTTTGTTCCGCTTGGTTTACCTGGTGCCACTGCGGATCCCACTAGTCCCTGTGGCGTTTCCTGAGTGAGTGGAAGGAGCGCCCCAGGCCAGGTTGCCTGATGCCTCTAGCTAGGGGAAGGAGGTCTCCTGCACAGTGACAAAAAGTGTTTTCTAGGTTGGGTCACTTGTGGAAACATGATTCTCTTTGCTGGTGCCACTCGCCACCTGGTATCTCTACATGGGAGAAAATGCTTTCTGGACAGTGAGAACCATGGAGCTTCCTGAGACAGGCTGCTTATTGGGACAAGTTTCCTCTTGCCATTGCAACCTGGCTGTCCAGCATCTCCGGGTTGGGATGTGGAAAGTCTCAGGCTCATGGGGAAAGATAGCATTGCCTCTGGTAACTTCTTGTCAGCAGAGCCTCTGAAGAATTTCTGTTGCTACATCCGCCAGGCTTGCTGGGTGTTTTCAGCAGCCTCGCAGTCCAGGAGAGGAAAGAGTCGACCTGGGTTGCCTTCTGTTGTTAGATTGGGAATCAGGAAACATCAAGCCTGGAAAGCCTTCTTTTGAGGGTGAGGGAGACATAGAATGACCTGTTGCTATGTTCATCCTCTAGTCCTGCTGCCCCTAACCAGTTCTCTCTACTTTCCAGATTTCTCCTTTGATTGTTTCTTGCATTATTGTCAATATTTATAGTTGTACTTAACAGGGCAGAACAGGGAGAAATGAACCTATGCCCTGTTGCATGGATGAAATTTCACTATAATTACTTTTTAAATGAGATTAATTTTATGTCAATATAAACTTACATACATTTTAGTATAAGTGAATTTTTAAATTAAAAATATTACCATAGAGAAGAAAGAATTTTAATCTAGAAAAATTTTAAAAACCTGGTTTCTTATTTTTGTGTGTCTTGTTAGGTTCTTGACGCTTTCAGAGTACTCTATGATTGAGGTAAAGACTGCCAATATTTACACTATAGTGACATCTGTCATTAGTGCATGAAAATTATCCTTTTGTGATACCAGATTAAATGTACAAAATGAGTTGAAGCACTACAGATTAATCATTTAGACCTTGTTTACATTTTTCACACATCAGACCAAGTCTCTTCATTCAATCTCTACCTCTGCCCAAAATGCATCCATATTTTATGTAGAATTCATATCAGTGGAAAAAATCAGCTGAGAAGACTGAAAAGGAAGAGATGCTATTATTTTTGCTTTTAAGCAGGAAAAGAGTGCTATTTTAGTCTCTCTCATTAAATATTTAATCTTGTTACTTTTTCCTTGGATCACAAGAATATGGCAGGTATTATAGAAGCTTGTGTTAATCAGTTGAATCCAAAAGCAGATGTAATACTTTGTGTCAAGAAAAGGTGAAATACCAGGATGTTTTCTTTGAGCTGTTTTCTTCCATGCTTTCATCCTTTCACTATTTGAGATTTTCCTGTAATCACTGTTTCTGTTCTCTACCTGTCATTATTTTCACGGTGTTGCTGCATTTATACAATATCTCAAAATCTCTGACTAGTAGCAGGGCAGTTCACTATCCGGTAGGATAGAAATTTTCCAACACTATAAAGTTTCTTCCTTACAAAAATTAAATTAAGGCTGGGTGCAGTGACTCACCCCTGTAATCCCAACACTTTGGGAGACCGAGGTGGATGGATTACCTGAGGTCTGGAGTTTGAGGCCAGCCTGGCCAACATGGCGAAACCCCATCTCTACTAAAACTACAAAAGCTAGCCGGGCATGGTGGCACACATCTGTAATCCCAGCTACTTAGGAGGCTGAGGCTGGAGAATGGCGTGAACCCAGGAGGCAGGGGTTGCAGCAAGTCGAGATCGTGTCACTGCACTCCAGCCTGGGCAACAGAGCGAGACTCTTTCTCGAAAAAGTAAAATTAAATTAAAAAAACAAATGAAACATTATATGTAATAGTGAAGGTGTCTATAACAATTCTGTGACAAATAATTGTAATATGAAGTTCTGTGGGAAGAATTTCTATGAATAGTGTGCCAATGTTAAGTGTGACTACACATAAAGTTCAGTGAGTGCATCCAACTCTAAGTGACTTTTTCATAGGACATAGTTGATACCTTTTTCCTGAGAGTTAAAAATTTAGGAGTAATAACAACAATGTCTCTAGTCTGTGATAGACCTGTAAAAAGTTGTATGATGCAGAGGTTTCACACATGTAATTATTTAAAATATATATGAACCTATTTTAGAAAATATCTGAGATTATTATAATTGAATGACAATTGAAATGAAATAATTGTGCATATTAAATGTGTGTTATTTATTTTTCTGTGAAAAATAATTGTTTGAATTGCTTGCATCTTAGTTTGGCAAGAATAAACTAGCCTGTTTAGGCCTTTGTAATAACGAAATGGAGTACTTACCATTCATGTTTTCACAAGTACTTTGATTTTCTTCATTGTTTACATTGCTTCTATAAGAATGTAAACAGACTTTATTTTTAAAACTTATAATTGTAAATTAGTAGAAGAAATGACAGTGATTGTATTGGCCTTAGAACATCAGTGTATCCTGGAGGGCCTCTTAGCTAACCAAGAAGATAGAGCTTGGGGAAGGTATGGAGAAATTGTCACGGGAATATTTATTACTATTTTAAGGGAGCTTATAAGCCTTATTGCTAGTCTAAGAGCCTGTTAGCCTGTCTCTCAGAGACATCTGACCCTGCTTCTCATTCTGAAACTCTACGTTCAGGACAGCGCCAGGACCAGGATGTATTATCGTGGGGAATGTGAGTATGATGCCGAACCATGGCACTGCGTCCAGGTATGTTTTATAACATCAAGATTGGCAGGACACACTTGGCTGAAATGAAGCAGTCCCTGGTATATATTCAGTCTGGCTTACATGCAGATTGTTAGAGACTTAAAAATGTAAGACTTAGCTTGAATGGGGAAATGAACCTTCCAAAGGTCTGATTTGGTGCTTGTTCAGAAGCTATAATCTATAAACATGTAACCCCTAGTGAGGACTGGGATGCTAAACTGTAAACCTTCATTGTCTACTTTAACTTCTTTTAGATAAGCACACCCTATTTGATTTTACAAAGTGAGGTCTCTATTAGCTGTCTCTGACAATCAGCGCTTCCTACTGATATATGACAATATAATGGTGCTGCAGTTACTCGTACTCCACGTTTTTGTCTGCTTTGCGCTGTGTAATGCAGTACTGGAGGCTGGGTATTTTTATAAAAACAGAAATTTATTTCTCACAGCTCTGGAGGCTGGAAAGCCCAAAATCAAGATGCTGGCAGGTTTGTTGTCTAATGCTGACTGCTCTCTGCTGCCAAGATGGCAACTTGATGCTGCGTCTTCCTGAGGTGAATAACACTATGCCCTCACATGGCAGAAGGGTCAGAGGGCAAAAAGGAAAAAACTGCCTCCACAATTCCTTTTAAACCTAATAAACCCTAATCCCATTTATGAAGGTGGCGCCCTTATGACTCAGTCACCTCTGAAAAGCCACACCTGCCAATACTGTTGCATTGGGGATTAAGTTTTGACATTCAACTCACAGCACTCCATGTTCTAAATGGAACAGCAAAGACCTCACTCTTTTATACTTATTTTAAGTTACTTGATAATGAATCCAATTCTGCTTGGTGTTGGGTCATTATAAGATTGAGGCTAAGTGATTGACAACCTTTAAAGCTAGCAATTAGCCGGATATTACTCAAAAGACTAGAAAAGCAAAGTGAGATAATACGTTAATTAAAAATGTTTAAAATTATACACTCCTGAGACATTAGTATGAAAATTCTTTTGTAATATATTTAAATGAATAAAGTTATTAAAATATGTCACGAAAATATACCTAAATACTTTCTAGTTTTGTAAGACCCCTTTATTTTAACTTAGTTATTTAAGAAAATTTGAATTATACTACATAAGTACACAAGCTTTAAAGTAATTGGAGGGTATAACTGAGGTAATTTAAAATGTAGTTTCTTTAATTTTTATTGGCAAAACTGGATGAAAACAACTACTTTAAGATCTAAAAGGATGTATAGTCATGCTCTACATAATGACGTTTCCATCAATCATGGATCAAATATATGACTGTGGTGTCCTAAGATTATAATAACGTATTTGTAGTGTACCTTTTCTGTATGTACATAGATTTAGACACACGAATACTTACCATTGTGTTACAATTGCCTGTAATATTCAGTATAGTAAAATACTGTACAATTTTATTGCCTTAGGAACACATAGGCTAGGTTTGTAGCTGTCTATACCATCTGGGTTTGTGTAAGTACACTCTATGATGTTTGCATAGCAACGAAATTGCCTAATGATGTATTTCTCAGAACATATTCTTGTAGTTAAGTGATGCATGATCATAATTATTTAATCAATCACCTCTTGAAATTTTTAAGTGAATTACAACTTTTTATCTTAAATTTTAGCTTTCAAATTGGTGAAATTATGAGCCATCCTTAATTTGAGTTGACTAAAGCTCTGCTGCATGGCAAAATTCTTGGCAAGGAGTAATACTCAAAGGCAGTGATTTCAAATGCTCTGATTGAACTTACATTTAATTTAATAATGTTAAAATGTTATATGTAGTGATCTATATTTTGTGGTGACAGCAAATATTCTCCACAATCTCAAGCAGAAATAGTGAATCTCAGACTTTGAGAGTTATAACATGTATCTCAGAATATACATCAGATTTTTAAGTCCTCATTTAATTATTCATTAGTGATATTTAACGTCACCACTTGCCAAATACTTTCTGAATCCATCAGAACTGGAAAAAATCCTGAGGATACACTAATAACAGCTGATGTTTACTGTCCACCTACTCCGCTTCACATGAATCACCTCTTGGTTGCTACTCTTTCTCTGGATATCACTGTGTGGCTGTCAGCACCCTAGAATCTCTGGGAACAGACATTCAAATGCTGAGTTTCCCATGGAACACATGGGAGAGTTCTTTAGGAAGCATTCGTTACTGTGGAGATAGTGGTTGAGGAAACGGGGTGTTTCTTCCGTTTTTATCTCAACAATCTTCCACCTTCTCACCCAGCCTCTTGCCGCTGGAGCTCCTTGCCCATTGGCTCTTGGACCAGGTACCACCAGATTGGCTCAAATCCAGATACTGGTATGGTGTTCTACTAAAGTAGCAGAACTGCTTGTCTGGCAAATTGTTTGGGTTAGTAGAATTTCCACACAGGAATGAGGTGGCATTGCCACCTTCTTGACGGAGTTCTCAATCTCTGTGACTGATTCTCTTTGATTCAATGTTGGCTTGAGGTTTGAAAGGAAAATCCACCATACATACTGCTATATTTGGGACTTAGCACTGACAATTCCCTCTTCTCCTTTCCTAATCTCTGGTTTAAATGGATTTGGAAGTTGTGCATGCATGTGTGTCTGTGTTTGAGAGAGAAAGTGTGTGTGTGTGTGTTTGTGTTGGGGATAGACTATACAGATTATGGCAGAATAGTTCATGTCTGAGCTTCTTTTTAAAAGGTGAAGTGCTGTGACTCTTTCCTTTGCTGTGAGCCCTAGTCATCAATTCCATAGCAACAGGAAGTATCACGTTCACTGTGCACCAGTATATGGATGAATCAGCAAGCTCCTGAAGAGGAACAGGAGAGAGAGATGTCAAGTTAGGTTGAGTTAGATCACAATCAAATTTTGAAACTAGTCCAGGAGATTTATATACCAAAAATGAATGGAAGAATACTATAATCTGTTTACATTAATTTGAATGACTTCAGTGCTAAACTCTGAACTACGGTTATTTTGCTATTTTTGTGATGGTTATATCAAAAGAAAGTTATTTCTGTTTTGTTCTGAAGCAGAAGTGGCTTTCCAACATAAGATTAGTTCTGAAAAGATCACATATCCTTCCATAAAGGTGTGATATCTTTACATGCTGTTGTAGAAGTTCAGATACACAAATAGCTTGTTGAAGAACCATTACTGACCTTAGAAATTGTCCCTTCCAAAGTTATTTAGTACAAGTAATTAGAAGACGTGGTGTATTAGTCCATTTTCATTCTGCCATGAAGACTGGGTAATTTATAAGAAAAAGATTTTGCTTTGGCCGGGCACAGTGGCTCACGCCTGTAATCCCAGGACTTTGGGAGGCCAAGGCAGGCAGATCGTGAGGTCAGGAGATCGAGACCATCCTGGCCAACATGGTGAAACCCCATCTCTACTAAAAATATGAAAACTAGCTGGGCGTGGTGGCACACGCCTGTACTCCCAGCCACTCGGGAGGCTGAGGCAGGACAATCGTTTGAACCCAGGAGGCGGAGGTTGCAGTGAGCTGAGATCGTGCCTCTGTACTCCAGCCTTGCAATAGAGCGAGATTCTGTTTCCAAAAAAGAAAAAAAAGAAAAAGAGATTTAATGGACTCAGTTCTACACAGCTGAGGAGGTCTCATAATGATGGTGGAAGGTGAAGGAGGAGCAAAAGCACGTCTTACATAGAAGCAGGCAAGAGAGCGTGTGCAGGGGAACTCCCTTTTATAAAACCTTCAGATCTCATGAGACTTATTCACTATCACAAGAACAACATGGGAAAACCCACTTCCACTGATAGCAGTAGCTGCACCAGATACCCTGCCACTGCCATCGTGCCAGCTGCAGCAGGGAGGCACCACTAGAGCTGCACAATCAGTGTGGACGGCAGGAGCTGGTGACAAGCAGGATCCCTGCCCCTTCTGAGTTGGGGTAGGAGCTTCCTAGGTGCCCCTGCAGCTGCTCAAACTGTGGCCGCAGACCCAGGTCTCCTGCTCCACAGAGCAGGCATGAGCGCCACCCTCCTGGGTGGGGCTGCAGCCTCCCATGCTGTGGCTGCAGATCCAAGCTTCCCTGTGCTCTTGGGCATCCAGAAGCAGGCAGGATCCTTGCGCTTCTGGGTGCCACTGCATCCACCCAAACCGTGGCTGCAGACCCCGGCCTCCCACTCCATGGAGCAGGCAGAAGTCCCGTTCTACTGGGTGCGGCTGCAGCCACCTAAGCTGTGGCTGCAGATCCAAACCTCTCTGTGCTCTTGAGGGGCCTGGAGCAGGCAGGAGCCCAGCCCTCTCTGGTGCAGCTGCAGCCACTCAAACCATGGCCACAGACCTGGGCCTCCCTGTCCATGAAGCAGGCAGAAGCCTCACCTACTCTGGGCACAGCTATAGTCACTTAAACAGTGGCTGCAGACTCAAGCAACCCTGTACTCTTGGGAGCCTAGTACTCTTGTTTGTTTTATTGTTTCAAGCATAACTAAAATTTCTTTCTATGACCTCTAGAATTTCTGAATTTCGTGGGAATTTTTTCTTTATGACTCTCTTTTCATGCACTTGTGATAATTTATTCCTTTTAAACCTCCATCAGTACTTCCGTTTTAAATATACAAGTAATTCAGATATACTCTGATAAAGAAGAGGTCACTGTTGAATATTTTCATTATAGGGATGGATGTGATTGAAGTGGTACTTTAGAGAGATGAGTCTTACGTTCCTAGGCTGAGGAATTGATACATCTTGCTAGGAGAATAACTCATGGGGACAACTATGGTCTCTGTCTACATTCATTTTAATCACACTTTCGGTCTCTACAGAATGTTGAGAGGGAGCAGATCAGTGCTTGTAATGCTGCTTTTTTCTTTTTTTTGAATGGAGTTTCACTCTTGTTGCCCAGGCTGGAGTGCAATGGCGCGATCTCAGTTCACCACAACCTCTGCCTCTCGGGTTCAAGCAATTCTCCTGTCTCAGCCTCTGGAGTAGCTGAGATTACAGGCATGTGCCACCATGCCCGGCTAATTTTGTATTTTCAGTAGAGACAGGATTTCTCCATGTTGATCAGGCTGGTCTTGAACTCCTGACCTCAGATGATCCACCTGCTTTGGTCTCCCAAAGTGCTGGGATTACAGGTGTGAGCCGCAGTGCTCGGCTGTAATGTTGCTTCTAACTGGAAGGAGTGGCCAGTACAGAATAGATTTGGGTTTAATAAGCACTTAGCTCTACAAAAAAAAAAAAAAAAAGAGTATGAGAAAGTCTAATTAATCAAATGTCCATGGAAATGGAGACCAGGTGTCTGTAAAGGAGCCTATCTTCATTCTTTTATCCTAAAATAGACTAGACTTTAAATCTAGTAAAATTTTCTTCAGAAAAGTTGACAGATGCCTATACATATATATTATCACCATTTCTCTACATCTCTAGATTTGGATATGAAAAGATAGTTGTTGAATGCTGTTCTAGACTGTATTTTTTTTCTTTCTTCAAGGATACACACACACACACAGACAACCACACAGACATGTGTGTGTGTGTGTGTGTGTGTGTATGTATCAGGTTGATTATATAGAGATGATTAATACCAAACGCTGACCGTTCTACTAAATCAATACAGTCTTGTTGACTGATACATAAATGATGAGTCACTTTTTAATTTAATATGTAGAAACATAATATTACTATGGAGGCTCAATGCAAGTAAAGATATTTTTCTTGAGCTTAATGTTAATTTTCCTTGAGTACATGCTGTCCAATTTCAGATTATATTAAACAACAAAAGAAACACTGTAAATTTTATTTAGATATTCACTCATCAAATATTTGTTGAATACTGACTGTATATACTAGATTTTTACTAGCAGAAGTAAAATAGTTAACAAAATTTAAAAAATGCCTTATCATTTTGCAGTTTATAGTATACTGGGGAAAAAGTAAACAGACAATTATAATAAAGTGTGATAAGTTATCTAGTAGATCAGCAAATCAGAAAAGCACCTAGTCTATGCTTAGGCTGCTAGAAAAAGATTTCCTGAATAAGTGATACCAAGCTGATTCCTTAAGGAGGGATAGAAGATAAAAAGGCAAAAAGGCGATTTAATGGCATATGCCAGGCATTCATCATTGCAGGATTTGAAATAGACATGATCAGATTTTCATTTTATAATGCTCATCTTGGCTGAAGAATAGGGAATAGGTTGGGTGATGCTAGCAGAAGTAAGAAAAGAGACCTTGGGACTAGTCATGAGGTTCTTGCAGTAACCCATGAAAGATGATAGTGACCAGAATTAGGGCAGTGCCGCTAACAGTGATGTAGCTCAAGTTAGAGCTATAGGACTTGGTACTTGATTAAGCGAGGGCAACAAGGAGATGAAGGAGGATCCCAAAATAGTGCCTTCTTTTGTTTCTGTAGAAATATATTGGGATTGTTACCTTTGTTGAGATAAGAAATACCAGAAGAAGAACAGAATTCAATCATTATTTAAGATCTCTCCTCTTCTCTGCCACTCCCCATGCCCTCCCTCCCATCCGTTTCTTCCCTTCCCTTCCTTTTTCCACCTTTCCCCTCTTCCTTCACTTCCTCTGCCCATCTTGAAAGCTTAAATCTTTAGTCTAAAATTTTCAATCCCTTCAAGTCATTGTCTTCTATGAAGCCCAAAATTATTTTGACAAGGAAACGTCACTTTAACTTCTGTATTCAGGGCGAATCAGTGGGTAAAAATAACAACAGCCTATCACCTTGCCAAGTTATTTCAAATATTCCTAAGTGCTTAATCAAAGGAGACAGAATATTGATGTATTTAAGGACATTTGCCGAGAGTATTTCTTGACCTTATTTAAAGACTGAAGATGAAGCTAGGCAAATTATTCCACGCAAAATAAAATAACAGTAACTGAGAAAAAAATGTATCCAAGAGAAATTACATGCTGCTATGTGAATGTAATTTCTATAGATTTTACCTTGAGTACTCACAATTCAGAAAGAAATTTTCATTTTATTTTATTATTTTGCCACAGGAATCTTCAAATGGAAGAAACCTAATTTAAAATCAGGTCAACAATGAAAATAATGGAACTTATTATCTTTCTTACCTGAGAAGTGTTGGCAAAGATGTGGAGAAATTGGAACCCTTGTATACTGTTGGTGGGAAGGTAAAATGCTTCAGCTGCTGTGAAAAACAATATGGAAGTTCTTCAAAAAATTAGAAATCGAAATATTGTATTAGTCCAGTTTCATGCTGCTGATAAAGACACACCAGAGACTGGGCAACTTACCAAAGAAAGAGGTTTAATTGACTCACAGTTCCATATGGCTGGGGAGGTCTCACAATCATGGCGGAAAGCAAGGAGGAGCGAGTCACATCTTATGTAGATGGCAACAGGCAAAGAGAGGGCTGGCACAGGCATGTTTAAAAAACCATCAGATCTCATGAGACCCATTTACCGTCATGAGTACAGCACGGGAAAGACCTGCCCCCATGATTCAGTCATCTTCCGCTGGTTCCTTCCCACAACACATGGAAATTATGGGAGCTACAAGATGAGATTTGGGTGGGGACATGGAGCCAAAACATATCAAATACCATCTGATCTAGTGATTCTGAGTATTTACACAAAAGAATTGAAATCAGGATCTTGAAGAAATATTTGGACTCCCACATTAACTGCAACATTATTCACAACAGCAAACATGTGAAAATAACCCAAATGTCTATTGACTGATGAGTGGATAAAGAAAATGTAGTATATAAATACAATGAAATGTTATTCAGACTTAAGAGAGAAGAAAATCCTGCCATATGTGACGATATGGATGAACCTTGCGGACATTATACTATGTGATGTAAGCCAGTCAAAGATGATAAATACTGCATGATTTAAGCTATATGTGGTGTCTAATATAGTAATGCAGTAGGAAAGAGTAGAAGTGGCTATGAGGATAGTGAAATGGGAAGTTGCTATTCAGGAGATATAAAGTTTCACTTCTGGAGGACGATTGCCTTCTAGAGATCTGTTGTACAAAACTATGCCTATAGTTAACAACACTGTATTGTTTTATGCTGCTTATAAATTATTGTACACTCAAAATTTGGCAAAAGGGTAGATTTCATCTTAGGGAATTCTTACCACAATAATAATAATAAAAAGACAAACTTAAATCTAGTCTCATGTGAGACCACATCCAGGGACTCAAACAGTGTTACTGACTCTCCTACTCTCCCTATCTCTCTTACATCTTGGCTCTGTTTCTTAGGAATTATTGGCTCATTTTCTCCTAATCCAGATAGCTACCTCCACGAGGGCAGAAGAAGGTGATGGTGGGGGCTAACATTACCTTAGCTAGAGCCCATAGAGGTGTGAGAGAGCTCTTTTCTCCCACTGACCATATATAAATATCCAGAAGATTCTAATTGCTCAGGCTTGGGTCATGGGTTCAACACTTGTTGGGGAATGGTGGTCAGGTGTGCAGGGAATTGTGACAGCTCACCAGGATCACATAGTCTGAAAAAATGTGAACAAAGTGCCTGCTGTTATCCAGTAAAGGGGATGTAGAATACGGGGCAGATGGAAACACACATGTCCATTATATTTCTATTGGACACATTTGAAAATTTGCCTGACTATTAACTGTAAATTACAAGACTGATAAATCATATCAATGGCAAACCACTGGCATGAATAAATAACTAAAGAAAATTGCCCATGACAAAAACCACATGATTATCTCAATAGATGCAGAAAAGGCCTTCAACAAAATTCAACAGCTTTTCATGTTAAAAACTCTCAATAAGCTAGGTATTGATGGAACAGATCTCAAAATAATAAGAGCTATTTATGACAGACCCATAGCCAATATCATACTGAATCGGCAAAACCTGGAAGCATTTCCTTTGAAACCCAACACAAGACAAGGATGCCCTCTCTCACCACTCATATTCAACATAGTATTGGAAGTTCTGGCCAGGGCAATCAGGCAAGAGAAAGAAATAAAGCATATTCAATTAGGAAAAGAGGAAGTCTAATTGTCTGTGTTTGCAGATGACATGATTGTATATTTAGAACACCCCATCGTCTCGGCCCAAAATCTCTTGAAGCTGATAAGCAACTTCAGGAAAGTCTCAGGTTACAAAATCAATGTGCAAAAATCACAAGCATTCCTATACACCAAGAACAGACAAACAGAGAGCCAAATCATGAGTGAACTCCCATTCACAATTGCTACAAAGAGAATAAAATACCTAGAAATCCAACTGACAAGGGATGTGAAGGACCTCTTGAAGGAGAATTATAAACCACCGCTCAACAAAATGAAAGAGGACACCAACGAATGGACAAAAATTCCATGCTCGTGGATAGGAAGAATCAACAGTATGAAAATGGCCATATGCCCAAGATAATTTACAAATTCAATGCTATTCCCATCAGACTACCACTGACTTTCTTCACAGAATTGGAAAAAAAATACTTTAAATTTCATATAGAATCACAAGAGAGCCTGCATAGCCAAGACAATCCTAAGCAAAAAGAACAAAGCTGGAGGCATCATGCTACCTGACTTCAAACTATACTAAAAGGCTACAGTAACCAAAACAGCATGGTACTGGTACCAAAACCGATATATAGACCAATGGAACAGAACAGACTTCAGAAATAACCTCAGAAATAACACCACACACCTACAACCATCTGATCTTTGACAAACCTGACAAAAACAAGCAATAGGGAAAGGATTCCTTATTTAATAAATGGGTGCTGGGAAAATGGGCTAGCCATATGTAGATAGCTGAAACAGGATCCCTTTCTTACACCTTATACAAAAATTAACTCAAGATGGATTAAAGGCTTAAATGTAAGACCTAAAACCATAAAAACCCTAGAAGAAAACCTAGGCAATACCATTCAGGACCTAGGCATGGGCAAAGGCTTCATAACTAAAACATCAAAAAGCAATGGCAACAAAAGCCAACATAGACAAATGGGATCTAATAAAACTAAAGAGCTTCTGCACAGCAAAAGAAACTACCATCAGAGTGAACAGGCAACCTACAGAATGGGAGAAAAATTTTGCAATCTGTCCATCTGACAAAGGGCTAATATCCAGACTCTACAAGGAACTTAAACAAATTTACAAGAAAAAAAATCCCATCAAAAAGTGGGCAAAGGATATGAACAGACACTTCTTAAAAGAAGACATTTATGCAGCCAACAGACATATGAAAAAATGCTCATCATTCCTGGCCATCAGAGAAATACAAATCAAAACCACAATGAGATACCATCTCACACCAGTTAGAATGGTGATCATTAAAATGTCAGGAAACAACAGATGCTGGAGAGGATGTGGAGAAATAGGAACGCTTTTACACTGTTGGTGGGAGTGTAAAGTAGTTCAACCATTGTGGCAATTCCTCAAGGATCTAGAACTAGAAATACCAGTTGACCCAGCAATTCCATTACTGGATGTATACCCAAATGATTATAAAACATGCTACTATAAAGACACATGCACACATATGTTTATTGTGGCACTATTCACAATAGCAAAGACTTGGAAGCAACCCAAATGTCCATCAATAATAGACTGGATAAAGAAAATGTGGCACATATACACGATGGAATACTATGCAGCCACAAAAAAGGATGAGTTCATGTCCTTTTTAGGGACATGGATGAAGCTGGAAACCATGATTCTCAGCAAACTAACACAGGAACAGAAAACCAAACACTGCATGTTCTTACTCGTAAGTGCGAGCTGAACAATGAGAACAGATGGACACAGGGAGGGGAACATCACACACTGGGGCATTTTGGGGATTGGGGAGCTGGGGAAGGGATAGTGTTGGGGGAGAAGTACCTAATGTAAATGACGAGTTAATGGGTGCAGCATACCAACATGGCACATGTATACCTATGTAACAAACCTGCACATTGTGCACATGTACGCTGGAACTTAAAGTATAATAATAAAAAAGAAGAAAAATTGCCCAGTAAAAAAGTATTATCAAAGAGAATGTTTCAGAGAAGTCTTCATGCCATAAGACTTTGCTCCTATTATGGGCTGAAGAAGAGATCTGTGTTATTGTAGTTGTTTAAGGTGTTGTCACTGAGGTTTTTGTTTTTTTTTTTTTTGAGATTTTGTTAGAAAGTGACTTAAAGCTTTAGCTTTAGCTAGGAAGTCCTTTCTGCCTATTTTATAGCTTGTAGTTGAGTAACCTCCTTATTCTGCTATTTCTTTGGTCATGAACTGCAAACATTTTCTCATAGCACTTGCTTAGGGATATGACTCTTGTGTATTCTTCTCATATTCAGCCAGAATTAAGTTGCTATAAAAATTGTTTCTGGAAAACAAAGAAAGGTAATCTTGCCTTTTTTCATTTGATGGTTTCAACCTGCTTATTAATGTCAAAATGAAGATGCTGGAAGAACTCAAGGAAGGAGATAAATATGTGTGTGTGTGTGTGTGTGTATTTGTTTTGGTTTTGTTTTCTGGCAGATTCCAATTACCCTAGCAGTTATAACAGGCATCATATGTCAAGATATTTAAAAATGAATTGGGCCAGGCATGGAGGCTCACGCCTGTAGGCCCAGCTACTTATCTACTTGGGAGGCTGAGGCAGTAGAATCGCTTGAACCCGGTAGGCAGAGGTTGCAGTGAGCCTAGATCGCACCACTGCACTCCAGCATGAGTGACAGAGCAAAGCTCTGTCTAAAAAAAAAAAAAAAAAAGGTTGTGCATTATTCATTTTTTTAATTCTTTCAAGAAAGAGAGATAATGATAATTCTTTCAAGAAAGAGAGATAATGCATTTTGTTTTTTCAACATTTTTCTTGCCAAAAGATTATTTTTTCTTAACTTATTTTCATAATTGAGGATTTCTGTTGATTTCAAGGTCAATCCCTTTAAACAAATATAATATTTGTTGAGAAACCATCCACCCATCCCAACTAAGCCTCAGAGGTGGGAAAAGTCTGACTTCTCTTCTACAATAAAGGATTGTACTGTAGAAAAAAGTCATTTATATAAGCATGCCTTTGCCAACTGGATGTGCACATTGTCTTATGCTTTCTTAATATAGTTTCACATTTATTTCACAAAGAGAAAAATGTTAGCAGGTCATTAAAACCAAAATGTTCACATTCTGAGATTCTATTTTTAGCTAGATCATTCCTTATTGGATTATCCTGGCTTCTCTTTCACCTATTACTTGACAAATAGCTCCCATGCTTGTCCAATTTGCTAGGCTACTGCACATCGCCTTGACAACTCAAGGAAAGACTTTTATCACTATGGAAACAAGTCAATATAAGCATCTTCACTTTTTATTTATAGACTAGCTAATGTAAGGGGCATGATGAACACTTGATATGATCTGAAATGAATATGGGAGATGCTTTCTTGTTTTTAAGTAATAGAATTAATGGTTGACACATACGCATCTTTTCATAGTATCTTTTCACAGAGGAGACAAAACTGCAATCGTCACTTTATTTCATGTGTTACTTTAATGTATGGGTTTTTTTTCATAGTTCAATGTTAGCATCTAGACCTGTGACAGGAGACCTAATAGATGACACTGACATGAAAAGCGAGCTTTTTGATACGTCAACCAGAGAGGTGTCAGATCCCCAAAATATCGCAAGCTGCCATAGAAATCTTACACTTAACATTTTCTAAATTGGAATAGGAAATTAATAACTCACCCCTTTATAGGTTTCATTGTATAATAGAAAGAAGAAATAATTTCAGTCAAACACTAACTAAAAGATTTGGGGAAACTACTTTATTTCATTTTAGCTTTCCTGTTTATAAAATGGATATAATAATATTTATCTGTTGGATTATTGCAAAGATTGCAAGTGATCAGAAAAAAATGTCTAGTGCAATGCCTCCATACAACAGGTGATCAAAAAACAAGAGCTATTACCATCATGATGTGTGACTTTTAAAATACTGAAATGATTAAGTGACTTAATGATTATCAGATTCTCCCTAATTATGCAGCTCTCATATGCCCTATTAGTCGATTTTTTAGGCATCTCAATAAGTTTACTGATTTGGTAAAGACAGAAGGTAAATGTGTCTATATCCTACTTCTTATTTAAAAATGTACAAATGTAGTCACGCGGGCTTCTGTAAATAAAGGGACAAATATCACTTTTTGAATAGTTATTAGTCACTTATTTGTGTGCTTATTAGCTACAGATTCTAGGACATAATTTTCTCATTCCAAATAAGGAGAGTTTATCTTCACTTATTTCTAGAAAACAATATTTTATCATAACTATTATCATTTGAGAAATTTATTTCCTGTAAGTTTAGCAAAACTTAGAGGACTTAGATAGCTTTCCAATGTGTGTGTGTGTGTGTGTGT
>NW_012114488.1:18378074-18454133 GCF_000951035.1 Colobus angolensis palliatus
TTTTTATGCTCCTCTGTTTTATTTAATCAGATAAGAATTAAATATTGGCAGGTTGGAGAATGTCACCACAAACAAATGAAGGATGTGCATTATGTTTCAGGTAAAAAGAGACAATACTATTCAGTTGTGGGGAGGGAAACATGATATCAAGCTGGCGAGCTCTTAAGGTTCATTTGAATTTTACGTCTATGAATTTGTATGAACTTGTTCATTAAACAACAAACTTCCCCTTACTTCTCCTAGCACACACAAAGAAAAATTAATCTAAAAAATGCAGAGAGTATTTATTTGTACTTCCCCTTGGTGCAAAAGTCATAGGTTGATTTCCTACAATTAAACTTGGTTTTTAATAAAGGAATCTGGCTGAAAACAAATGATTGAGAGAAAAAGTATCATGTTATTAATGAAAAATAAAATAGTAAAGTGTCCCAGAAATAGAAATAGATACCTTTTCACATTTTACTGTTTTCTACTGAAGAAATGAATATCAAACTGAAAAACATTAATGCATGTGGGTTGAACAGCAGGTAACACAGGTAATAGCAACACTAAACAAACAAAAAGTAAAAAATAATCAGTTGCATTTCTGTGAATACTACCTACGATTTCAGACTTGAATTCATATTCAACATATTTCTGTGGAAAGGTACAAGACCTAAAATGGAGTAATATTCCAAGTAACCTTATTTGGAAAGTATTTAAAGAGCAGATTATTTGTTCATGTGCAGAGCAAACATTAACCATCTGAACTTCTTCTAATGTTACATCAACAAACCATTCTCCTCTTTCACATAATTCAGTAGCTTATATATATTGTGGTAGATTGTTCACAATTCTCCTTCCTTCTCTGCTCTTGTTAGGACTCCCCATGGACACGGTAGTTTCTCATCCCACTGGCTTTTGGCTTGGTCACATGACTTGCTTTGACAAATGGAAGGTGTCGAATTGAGATCATGCTTTGTAAGCATGGTATTAAAAGGCATTGTGTGCTTCTTCTCATCTTTCTTGCACTCTGCCCTGACATTATCACATCACAGATGGAAGTTTCTCTTTTCACCTAGATCCTAGAATAAGAAAACACAAGGAGTAAACCTGTACCCAACCCACAACCTGGAGCAGACCCCCTGCCGCCAATCCCCACACCCGTGAATGAGAAGTCAATGTTTGACTGACAATGTAAGCCTGAAAGTTTGGGCTTGTTGGTTATGCATAATTATAACTGGAAAAGCTGACTAATACAAGTGTCCATGAAAAAATTCAAAAGAAAAGTTCAATAGAGATGGCATTATAAAACATGCTTTCAGTTTATCCAGGAGTAGGGGATGAGACCTTAGCACCAAGGCCTTAGTACTAAGAAGGTGACGTAAAAAAGTTTAGTACACAATGGTGGAGACCTCACCACTGGGTTCAAGAATCAGAATAAATATGGGAGTTTGGGGACCTACTTTTAAAAGAATGAGGACTTTGGACAGGTCAGCATAACCAGAGGTTACATTAAAGCAAAGAAGACAAGGAAGCAGTGACCACAAATGCGGTAAAAGAAATAGAGGAAAATCAGCAACAAGACTGACGATTTATGGAACTCTGGAGTAGCTGAGCTGTTTCTTTTTTAAATTTTTCTTATTGTGATGCTAGCTTGTACTAATGTCAAGTGGCCTCAGATAAGATGGGTCAAGGGAACAAGGCAGGGCCTGGCACTAGAGGCCCGGGTCACTTCGATGTGAATTATCCTCAGAATAAGCTGACAGCATCTGAAAGGATCTTTTCAGGATGGGGCTCCAGGGAGTGATAAGCACCAGTAAGACCTGTAAGACCTGTAAGGACTTACAAAATTAACATGATATGAATACACTGCCAGCTTGCCAAGACAGATCGTAATGTAGTGGGTGGTCTCTTTGCCATCCTAAGTAATCATTGTACTGGCATAAGCTTACAAATAGAAATATATTTTTAAAGAATGACAGAGAAAAGTCATTTTACTTTTACAAAGGCCATCGCTACATTTGGATTTAAAGGCTTTCAAAGACAGGACTGTGTTCCCTTCAGTGGTTTGTTTCTCCATCTCCCCATATGGATGTTTCGCTTTCTTGCTTTAAGATTGTCGGTAGTTTTCCCATTCCCGTGGTGTAAATGCTATGCCCTCAAATTCCTCCATACTCTGACTGAGATCTTCTTACATTTCCAAACCCATTTCTTATTACTCCTCTCTTTGAAACCTCTTCAACAAAACTGGACTTATTTAAATATGATAGCATCTGGTAGTCACAGTGCCAGTTTTAAATAAACCTTCTTCACTTATGAGCTGTGTGGCCCTGGAGCGGTCTTTATTCTATCTGAACGTTAGTTTCTCAGATGATATATGTATTGTTTAAAATTTTAAATTTTAAATGATTTTTTTTTTTTTTTTTTTTTTTGGTGAGACAGAGTCACACTCTGTCACCCAGGCAGAGTGCAGTGGCATGATCTCTGCTCACTGCAACCTCTGCCTCCCGAGTTTAAGTAATTCTCCTGCCTCAGACTCCCCAGCAGCTGGGACTACAGGCGTGCGCCACCACCACCACACCCAGCATTTTTTTTTTTTTTTTTTTTTTTTTTTTTTTTTTTTTTGAGACGGAGTCTCGCTCTGTTGCCCAGGCTGGAGTGCAGTGGCGCGATCTCGGCTCACTACAAGCTCCGCCTCCCGGGTTCCCGCCATTCTCCTGCCTCAGCCTCCCGAGTAGCTGGGACTACAGGCGCCCGCCACCTCGCCCGGCTAATTTTTTGTATTTTTTTTAGTAGAGACGGGGTTTCACCGTGTTCGCCAGGATGGTCTCGATCTCCTGCCTCGGCCTCCCAAAGTGCTGGGATTACAGGCGTGAGCCACCGCGCCTGGCCTTTTTTTTTCTTTTTAGTAGAGACAAGGGTTCACCATGTTGGCCAGGTTGGTCTCGAACTCCTGACCTCAGGTGATCTGCCGGCCTTGGCCTCCCAAAGTGCTGGGATTACAGGCGTGAGCCACTGCGCCCGGCTAACTGAACTATTTTTTAAAAAGGAAAACTCTGAAGCAAGACCAATGTTTCGTTTGCTTATTCTTGAGGAATGTGTTTATTTTTCTACTATACAATTCTCTCTTGCTTAAATGTTTTGTTTTCTTTGTGTAAGTCTTAAGGCGAGTCACAACTCACGTTAAGCACTGTGTCCGGTGAGCGTCTCTTCCTGAGTGTCCTACCTGGTGGTGACTGATTTCTCCTGTTGGAACATGCATGTCATTTAGCATGGTTATCCTGTATTGTCACTTATTTTTAAAATGTATATTTTGTGTTTCAACTCAAGGTTTTGCAAGGCATAGACACTCAACTCCAAATTTGTGTATACTAACTACCTGTGTCAAACCTTGTTTATTTAACACAATGAATAAATAGAATTCTAGAGGGTTACAAGTTACTTTAAAAGTCATAAAAGTTCCACTTCACGTGTAATGATATGATTACTATAATTATGATAATAATTATGCAGAAAAGGCCAAATATATTTGTATGTTCTATATAAGTATATATTATATAAATATACTTAAATATGCTACTTAAATATGCTAATTAACCCACCTTAAGGCGTTAATTAATTAAATATGCTAGTTAACCCACCTTAAGATGGGTTAATTAGCATATTTAAGAATATTTTTAAAATCTTTTACATTTTTCTGTAAGTGTTGAATAGGAAAATGCATAATATAAAAGATTATATCATGATGATGTAAAGATTCATAGATAAATATTTTAAAATTTGTATTTCCTTTATTTTAAATTTTTAATTCTATTTTTATAAGTATTACTGAGAAATACATTGTTTTATGCTATGTAATAAGACACTTATCTAGAGTTTTATCAACATATAGCATTCAAATGCATAAAACAGGAGAATGTAATAACTGAATCTAGACTAGGGTCAGGAATTATTTTCTGTGAGGGGCTGGGTTATAAATATCTTAGGCTTTTTGAGCTCTTGCAACTACTCAGTCCTGCATTGTTGTGTAAAACCAACCATCATAGATTGATAAATAAGCATGGGTATGTTCCAGTAAAACTGAATTCAAAAACAGGCATGATCTGTGATCCAGTTTGCTAAGTCCTGAGAGAGAGTTACATCATCTAAACCAGCATGTGAGTTTTCTAGTTGTAATGAGTAATGACTTTCCAGTTTTTCAGTGGATGAATTTCATTTTATAAACCAACTATCACAATCAAATCCCTGGTGTTTATTTAGAGATTTTTTCCTAAATCCTTAATAAAAGTTTTGGTCCATTTCTTTTCAAGATTGAAGTATTTTACAAAGAGAATCCTGAGATACATTGCCAGATTTTTACATATATTTTGCTTAAGCTTAATTCGTGTTTTTCCTTTAATTTGTTGACTTTATACATTTATTTTATGTATATAAAATAGTGAATTTTCAGTTCAATTTACAAGCATCTGTTTGAACCTCTTTATGACTAATGCTATGTCAATGCCTCAATGAAGTATTTATCTATATCTTTCCTATTTCTTCATACTAGATTTCTTTAGAAATATTGACATAATATAGTCAGACAGTGGGGTTCAAATTGTCTGTTTGATTATATAATGCCACTTGTGGTAGCTTCCTAGGGGAGTGGAATCTTTTCAAAAGTTACCTTTATTTTAGTGCTTTCACCACATTGTATTTCATCTCTGAAACAGAGATGCATCTTATCATCAATGTAATAAAAATATCCACTGTGTCTTATTTTAATATATAACTTCATCTTTTAATAATTCATAAAGTAATGAAATGACTTACAAAAAAAAGTGGTGTTCAACCTGATTACAGAATCCTAGAGTGGAGAACACACATTCAGATGAATCAGTGGGAGCAACGTGTTGAATAATTTTAGGTTTTTAATTGTCCTGTAAACAGTGTTTGGAAGCAAATTCTTGGGAGTAATGTCTAATCTTTCTGATAGGATCTGCAGCTGGGGTTTATTGTCTAATTAGTATTATTTCCAAGACAAGACTTTAAGCCCCACAAAAGAAGCATGAAAAAATATTCATAAATATATTTATCACCTTATTTTATATTACATACATAAAACTATATACTAAATAATCTATACATGTCTGCTATTCCATAGTATATAGCTATACTATAACAGATTTCTAGTTATAAAAAATTGTTTGGCTAAGGGTACAGGCTAGTGCATGATATGTGTAGACACATGGACTGGACCTAGACTGAATGAATACTGACGTTTGGGAGAGCAATACATTTCAGAACCTTCCCACTGATCAAAATTGGACTCCTGATATACTCCTAGGCACTGCTAGGAATTTGTATCATCCCATTGGAATGGAATGAGTCTGAAGTTTGAAAAAGTTAACAATTACAGGTGGATGGATTTGGCAGAAGGCAACAAATAAGACGTCCTGTAAAAATTAGTTGATGTGTTTGTATTAAAGTGATTAACAGAATGAGCAAATGTAATCCTTATTTCCATGCCCATTTAAGTCACAAAATCTTAAAAATCATTTAACAAGTATGTTTCATTACTTACATTTATTTTTATTATTTTTGAATAGCTTATCCCTAAAGATAACTCAAAATTTTAAACATACCAGGAGACAACCTAATGAGAAATACATGCCACTCTCACTTCAATCCCATTCTTTCTTTTTTTTTCTAAATGGAAATTGCTGTTTTTATGTATCATCCCAGAAGTATTCTACCAATATATAAACATACACTTAGAGCATTTATGTATCGTTAAGCATCTACACCCCAATGGTGTGATGCATGCTGTTTAAACTTACTATCAAACTCAGGGAAGAATCTATGTCAATGAACATTTTAAAAATAGGTACAAATGTATGAATGTACCATAATTTAGTTAGTCCTTTTGATGGACAATGCAATTGTTTTTAATCTTTTGACAGTATAAAGAATGCTGAAATAAATATTATTCCACACACGTTAATACACATGCAGGTCTATCTGCAAGATACAGTTTCTTAGAAGTGAGTGGCATTTTAAATTTTGATAGATATCAGCAAACATTTCTACTACACGATCTGGTTAGTTTATATTCATACCATTAGTGTATGAGGGTGCCTGTTTTCTACTTTCTCCCTGACATAGCATTTTATTAAACTTTTGGATTTTTTCTAATCTCATAAGTGAAAACAGCACCTTGTTTAAATTTCTATTTCTTTTATTAGGAATAATAGTTTACATTTGTTTAAATTCTGTTTTTTATTTCCTTTCTTGGAACAATCTCTTCAAACCCTTTCATCATTAGGTTGTTTTTTGTGTGTGGGACATGGGGTTGTTGATTTTTAAGAAATCTTTGTATATTTAAGAAATTGTATCCTTTTATGTAATGTAAGTATTCTCATCTATTTGTAGTTCAGCCTTTAACTCTGTTTATATTCTTTTAAGAAAATGTCTTCAGTTTTATATATTTAAATTTATTGATCTTTTATGGTTTCTTTGAATATATGCCATATATAGACTCTTCCTATATTCATGCTATGAAATAATCTTTTACTTTTTATTAAAGTAATTTGATATTTTTAGTTTTACTTTATATATGTAATCCATCTGGAATTTATTTTAATATAAAGAGAGAACTAGATATTCAACTTAGCTATTTTCCAGAAAAAATCGGTTCACCTCAAATATTTTATTGACCAATCTATTTTTCCCTCAATAACATATTGTGTTACCTGCTAAATTTCTGATACATTTACATTTGTTCTGAACTATTTTTATCACAGATTTTTTGCTTACTTTTTATACTATTATAAATTTAATTTTGGTAACTTTATACTATATGTAATACCTGGCATGGCTACTTCTTCATTATCCTTCTTAAAATATTTCTAAATATTCCTGTGTGTTTATTTTAACATATACATTTTGTTTTTATTTTTCCCATTGTTATTATTATGGATTTTGATTAGGTGTCTATTTTGTGCTAGAAACTGAAAGAATACCCTGACATAAATTTTAAAAATAGTTGTATTAATTCAAAAAACATATTTTTATTGTATAATAATTATAAACATAATACATTTTATTAAAATATATTGAAGAATACACAAATGGAAAGATAGGTTATGTTCATGGATTGAAACATTTAATATTTTTAAAATGTCCATACAACCTGAAGCAATCTGTTCAATGCAATTCTTATCAAAATTCCAATGTCATTCTTTACAGGAATAGAAAACAAATTATTAAACTTGTATGGAGCCATAAAAGACCCCAAATAACTAAGACAATCTTGAGCAAAAAGAACAAAGCCAGAGGCATCACACTTACTGATTTTAAAATATATTGAAAAGCTATTGTAATAAAAAATCATGGTCCTGGCATAAAAACAAACATGTTGACCAAGGGAATAGCATTAGAAATCCATAAATAAACCCACACATTTATATTATAGTCAAATAATATTTGATAAAGTTGCCAAGAACACACAATGGGGAAAGGACAGATTCTTCAATAAGCAGTGCTGAGGAAAGGATATCCATATGCTGCAGAATGAAATTGGATGCTTTCTCACACCATACATAAAAATCAGTTCAAGATGCATTAAAGATTTAAATATAAGACCTGAAACTGCAAAACTACTAGCAGAAAACATAGGAGAAAAGCTATATAATATTGGTATAGGCAATGATTTTTGGCTATGACTCCTAAAGTACAGGCAACAAAAGCAAAAATAAATGGGATTGCATCAAATTAAAACACTTCTGTACAGCAAATAAAACAGTTAACAAAGCAAAGACGCAACCCATAGAAAGAAAAAAAAAAAAACTTTTGCAAATCATACGTCTGAATTTGCCTTCTTTTATGTGGTCAAGAATACACTTAACCTCTCTGAAGCTTTGTTTCTTTATCTGTAAAATCAGAGAACTTGGTTACTGGAGTTCTAATGCTCTGTCACATAGTAACTTGTTATAATCTATGAAAGTTAAATTGGTCAAAAATCAAATGAATTTTGTTAGGTAAAATAATAACTTTCTGGAATTAACAAAGGCTAGAAGAGGTTACTTGAGGAGGCTGAAATGACCCATTTTCAAAGTCCACAAAAAGTCTATCATTTCATGTACTAGTATAATTTAAGATAAACCCTAATTGAAAATATCATATTTTGAAGGTAAAATCGCAGGTCTTTTGCTATTTTTCTCATTGTTTTACATTCATTTCTACTTTGAATGTAATTATAGGTAGTGGAATCTACACAAATGTGTTATTATTATTATTAATAGAATGACAAAACTTTTTAATTACAAAAAAGCATCAGCATTTGTTATTGACCTCCTCCAATCAAACTAGTAAGAAAATACCTCTTTCAATATCTTCAAAGATTTCATTTAAACATGAGTCAATTAATTTCATAAGAAGCAAATATAACAGAATGTCAGTGCTCTTGAGATTAATGGGCTGGCTGGAAGGAAAATACTACCAGAAGTATGGTTACTTCAAATAATTCAAAAGACAATAGTTTCTTTCCCTCTTGTTCCCACTTGTATTCTGTTCTATGACAACTGACTCCTCACTGACTTGTAAGCATAGCAGTTCTCATAAAAATACAAATCTTTAATTTCTCCTAGTTTTCTTGTTATTCTCTAGAGGTAAAACCAAACAAATTTCAATAAGCTAAAAAAAAAAAAAAGTGAACTTGCCAAATTAAAAGCTGCTTCATGAGACTGGGTTTGCTATGTGTTTAAACAAAGTCATGATTCATTAACTATGGCCTGTAACAATCAAATAAACAAAACCATGCTCTACAAGGCATCCATTAGCACGTTTAAGTGCATAAATCACAACCATGTGACTTACGGCTTAACCATTTGCAGAAAACAGCTGTTTTCTCAGTTTAAATAATGAAGAGAAAAAACAGCTGAAGCCAATTAGTGGATAAGCATTGATTCTGAAATATCTGAGACAGTTGAGTGATTTGTTTTGCAGGCCAGATATGTTGTTATCCAGATCCAAGGAAGAAAGCTCCTTTTACAATAAATTGAAGGTTTTACATTAACCCTTGTTTGTATTAGGCTCTCCTCCAAACAGCAAGCAGAGCAACAAACAAACAAACACACAGCTGATTAAAATCCAGTGTCCTTGAAAGCACTGCAATGCATTATTTATTTAGGATTGTTTGTTTTGTTGCTCATGGAATATTTTAAGTATTCATGAAGACTAGGGCAAAGCAAAATATCTACTTTCAAGCAGAAATTATGTTTACCAAAGGAAAGTTATCTATCAAACAGAAATAGACTCTAGAGAAGACTGAGCATATTTTATATACTCAGATGCTGAAAGGAGATCATTTTCAACCATGGAAAAACTTTAAACATTGCATTTTAGGTTGGAATCGACACTATTGTCAGCAAAATTATTAATTGAGTTTTAAGTTGGAATCCTCCAATCAAAGATTTTATGCAGCTTCTCCTGCTACAGTAAGGCTATAATCTGGAACTTCCCTTGCTTTGACAGTCCTGAGTATTGAATTAATATCATTCACTAATAAAAATTCCAGAAACATGACAGATTTCCCTCCAAGGAGTCATCACCAGGCAAGGTACCAAGACACAATCTTTCTTGTGAAGACTGCCTTGTCACAGACAGGAAGGAGAGTTGGCTTTGCAATCAGATCAGCTGAATTCTGACTGTGCCACTTACTAGTTGGGCAACGTTTGTTAACTTTTGGAATCCTTCCGAACCTCAGTTTCTTCACCTATATAAGATAGATAATTACATCTCTCTCAAAGCCTTACGAGCTTGTATTGTGACATTTAAATAAGTCATTTACTTTTTGATGAAGTTGACATAGTATGAGTTTAATTCAAAGGTCAATTCTTGCCTAGTGAAATGTGAAAACATATTTTAAAAATGGTTACCATTCTGCCTGTTATAAAATGAGCATTCAAAATAAGTGGAAGTTATTTTCATTATTTCTCACGGAAGTCAAATGTCATGGGTTGTCTGAGAGAGACTGAACTTTTATAATTGGAGAAGAATGGATTGATCATTAAAAGTTCCAAGTTTGATTTTCTAGAATAAAGATATGATTTTGCCTTTCGGAAGAAACTCTCTCTGGAGGGATCTCATTAGTTATGCTGATAAAGACAGTACCTACCTACTATCTTTGGGAGGACTTGAGAATGGTGAGTTAACCAAAGTGCCATTGCGCCAAAGAAAATGTTAGGTATTGTATTAGGGTAGCTCGTCCTGGTGGAATTCTAGGAAAAGTCCACCTTCAAAATATAGGGATGTGGGACTTCCATGAAGAGAACGGATGGTCTTATTGCCAGTGATCTGAGGAGGGCAGAAAAATAAGGAAAGGACTTAGGGGTGAAATAGGAGCATTCACTCTTTTGGGGTCTGAAGAGGTTAGGGAATGAACTGCAGTTAGGGGAGAGATGCTCATGGGCAATCCTACTGGAGGAAGACGAGTTGGCTATTATGAAAAGGTGGCAAACTTGAAATAGGAAGTATTTTAGTAAGGAAGTGGAAGCCAAGGAACCCAGTAGAGAACCCTGGGTACCGTATCTCACTCTCCAGCAGTGTATAGGAGTTCCCATTTCATTATGCCTTGACTGTAGTGATTATGCAAAAGAAAAATTAAAGTATTTGCAAACCTTATATATATATTAACTATAACCTGACAGTGCCACATAGATATGAGTGTTATGACCCTGCTTTATACTTGTAACTGCTTGGTTTTCTGGCAAATCTTTATTTTTTCTGAGACATAGGAAAACTAAACTTAATCTGGAGATTCAGAACAATTGAGCTGTTCTTGATCTAGTTTAGTCACAAAACTTTTGCTCTCTATCCAGTACAGTCTCTCCATCTTGGAGCTTCCCTATTTTTCTGCCATATTTTTCTTTCCTCTTCCTCTAATTGCTATTTGCATTTCACAAGGTGTTATGTATGTTGGTTTTCACATGTCAGGAGTGGCGAGGCTGCATATCTAGTCTGTTTGTTCTGCCTTCTGGTTCTGGCCACTGGTGTCCTCTGGTCTCTGGCATAGTGGGGCTGAAGGCAAGGGGAGGCGAGAAGAGAAATGGAAAAAGGAAGGACTTACAACTATGTCACATCCAAGTTGTGGGTAGGCAACCGATGATATCTACCTGCCTAAAATTTGCATTTTGATTATTGATACAAATGAAGATAATTCCACTTGTTAGCTTGAGTTTATTTATCTTTTGAAGATTATTTTCCTTTCTTCTGCTGTCTACTGTGGTTTTGAGGTTTTCAGTTTCAATTTGTGCCAGAATTTGATATAGAAAGGATATTAATGCTTTATCAAGCAATTTCATGTGAATATTCTACATTTTTCATTTGTCTTTCAATTTTATGTTTTCCAAGCAGAAAAATGCAATCTTTTCTTCGTTATTACTTATAAATTTAAAGGCATTCTTTATATTAGGAGATTAGAATATATAAATTTTAAATTTTCCAAATAAAGACAAATAACAATTCTTTTTCTAAATTTACAATGCAATGAAACCTTTCCTAAAGATAAAGAAAAAATTCTCATTTAATATTACAGATAGTGGATAAATATCATAATATAATTAATTCAGATTAGAAGTAAAATTCAATATAATTGGACAAATGAACTGAGAATATGAACAATTTAAAACAAAAATACATGGTTCTATGTATACAGTAATCATAACTTCAATAATTGTACTCTATTTACTGTTTATTTGTATATATTTTTAAAATACATGAAAAATTTAGTCTTTCTAGAAAATTAAAAACAAACCCAATCTAAGTTAAAGAAAATGATATAATTCATATGTAAGAAAGTAGACAAATTGTTTAGGGTGAGTATAATCTTTGTTGAAAATATTCTTGCAAGACTTTGCTCTTATTAATTTTCAGTAGAAGTATAATTACTAAACATTTTTAGAAAAGCAATATGGACATTTGTAATAAGAATCATAAATAAATCTCTTGGTGCAGAAATTCAAGATTGAGACCTTCATACTAGGAAAATAATTCTGAATAAGCCAAAAAACTATAAGCTATGAATATGATTGTATTATTGATGGCCTCAGCTATAATGGAAAGCAAGTAGTACTCTTATAGGAAATTATTTAGCACATCATTTTTTAAAGACAAAATGGAATATTATATACCTATTAAAATAATAAGTGTAAGAATTGACAGAAGTAGAAAATACACTGGCAATGTCAAGTGAAAATATCAAATAAAATATAGCATGTACAGTCTGTGTCAAGCTATGTATCATATTTGCAATGTTGCATAGTTGGATAGTTGAAAATTCATTTTATTACATTTACTTTAATTTTTTAGTTTCTTTTATTAATTTAATTTATATTTTCCAAATAATTAGCAAAAGATATAATCATATTAACGAGATAAGTAACAATTGTAAGATGTGTATGTTTGTTTATGACCACGGTATTCCTTGACACTGAAGGTATTTCCTTCAGTAATTAACTTCTCTCACCAATTTCCTTGTCTTCAGCAGAAACTCCTCATAACCAAAATGCTAGGATTTAGAATTCACCAGTCCATTTAGGTTGCTTTTGTAAGAAGTTTTCATTAGGGTAGACCCATTATGTGCATTTAAATGTGCGTTTCAAGAATAGGGGAGTATTGTCTGGGATTCTTGTTTTGGTTTTTGCATTAGAGAATAAAAGATTCAAAACAAGACTCTTTGTTTGAAAATCTTCTTTTGGATTCTACTTAAAAGGTGGAGAAATGATCAAAATAGGATCCCACAAGCATTCTTGGCAGGGCTGATATGTGTTGAAGTTTTCTTTATTCTCAGGATGGGCATTTGTTGAAGAGCTTTTCAAAGACAGTAGATACATTAAAGAAGAAAGCACTTTCAGCTTCAACTAGTATATGGTTACATTAATGAGTGATTTTCTGACCTCTGGATCTGTATTAGAGTAACATTAATTATCTATAAGACCTTTTCACATCCTCCACCACTGACCTCAGCCAAGGAAAAGACTTCCTTCTAATACAGCACCAGTGAATTTTTTGTGACTCTTTGCAGATTTATATCTGTAGCAAGGATAAAATTTCATAAGATATTTTAAACTGAAATAAATAAAATTACTGTTATCTTAAACAAAATTATATTAGTCCTTATTTTTTCTTGAAAGGGAGGGATGAGAAAAATACAAGAGCCTTTTTGGTAGACCTGTTGTTGGCTTTCCTCATTGGCTTTACTTTAAAGTCATTTCTCCGGTCTGAACTACTTTGATTTATGGTCACTTGAAGTGATTCCTAACGCCCCTCCTTTGTTCCTACTTCCTATTTAGTTGCCAACCCTCCCAACATAGTCTATTATTCTGGAATTGGTTTAGTTGTGCTTGAAAGGAAGTTTGGTTTATTTGGTTTCAGAGCTTCTCAGATCTGCTTTTTTTGGTGTGTAATACACATGGGAAGAGCTGGAGTTCACCATTGCAATGCAGTATTTTTTACAATCCTCCAGACCCCATACTTTCCATGCAATATTATTTCTTTTCGTTAAACATACCAAAATAGTTGCACCCTTAATGGAAACTTTATAAGCCCTAATAAATGCATTTAAAATTTTGAACTAATAATTTTTAACTAAGTTTCAGAGCATTGCAATAGTTTCTGTCATGCAGAAAAAAGTTTTGTCGGAAATTAGTTCAAATTTAATTATTTTTCCACCAAAACCTATAGGTCAAGCTGCTTTATTTCTTTATATATCTTTTAATAGGTTGCAATCCGAATATGTTCTTAGAGAGGTAGTAGTTTCATAGAAGTAAAGAGGAAAAATGTCTCTTCCATTTCTTGTTAGAGGCACATGAGACAATCAATTGCAGACGAAGCTTCAGGCTTTTGTTCTTCAACTTCTAGAATACACAGAAGAAATCATTCACTAGGATTGTATCCTACTTTGGGAGCATGCTGACCTATGTATTTTCAAAAAAAATTTTTTAAGAAGTATAAACATTTACACAATAAATTCAGAAATCGAAGTCCCACCATGTGTTTTCATTGTTTGGGGAAGATTCACCAATAGCTCCTCAACACTACCTTTCCTCATGGAGAGCCTGTATTTGGTAGAGTTGCTCCTTTAATGTCACTGCTATGCTGATTTAGTCTTGAGTTGGGGATCTTTTCATGGGTGAATATTTTATCTCTCTCTTCTGACTCCATATCTGTTCCCATCCAGTCTGGTCTCTCAATCAGCGCTTTTCAAACCTCATTGTATATACAAATCACCTGTTAAAATACAAATCTTGTTAAAACACAGATCATGTTAAAATGCAGATTCTGCTTCAGGAGTTCTTGGTGAGTCCTGAGATTCTACATTTCTATTACCTTCCAGGTGGTGACAATGCTCCCAGTCCATAGTTTGAATTAATAACAAATATCTGGATTATCAGAGACCATTGACCACTCCGCCTACATACTACACATTACTACAAGAGAACTTGAGAGGTATGAGACCATGAGAGCTTCCTGATGCAGTCTTCCATTCTTTCAGTCCAATTCTGTAGAGCATCAGCTCTGATATTCAGATCTCACAACTCCTCTAGCTGGCTAAAGCTTAACCATCTCTAAATGTGTTACATTGCCAAAATGTGATTGGGAAAGCACCTTTTGATGGGGAAGTTAGCTGGGTAGCAAAATCAATCAGGAAGCAAAATTTAAAGCTACTTTGAGGTTACAAACGTAGAACTAAGGTAACAGTCTAGGGAGTGACAAGCGAAAATGTAGGCTGAAGAAGATACCAATTAAGGCTAGAAACTGCTAAACAAGAATAAATAAAACAAGTCACAGATCACATATGCTTGGCCAAGGAACAGGAAAGAATGCTCTAGGTCAAGCCTAGCTTGGTATTCCCAAGAGACAAATTAGGGTAGACTACAAAGTTGTTGTTGAAGTTGTCATTTAAAATGCCCAACAGAGCTGGGCCTCTGTATGGGTCCGTACAGGTAACGCAGTGAACAACTCCAAGGAACATCATTTACCTAGATTATGATTTGACTGGTGCTTCCTGGAATTGTACAATGTCATCTTTGGTCTCACTCTTCTGACTCTCAAAGCAACAGCTTGAGTATACAATTGGGTTATTATAGCTACTAACATAATTTCTAGAAGAAATCCTCTTGTTTTCTATCCCTTTGTCCTTGAGATAATCGTTCCTAACCAAAGAGAAATAACCAATGTAATTTCTTGACTTGCATGAATTAGATTAAAGGCTACACTGCCTAATAAAGATGCCCAACCAGCATTGATACCTAATGTATTAGTGAGGGTTATCTAGAGGGATAGAACTAATTGGATAGACGTATACATAAAGGGGAGTTTATTAAGGAGTATTAATTCATACGATCACAAGGTCCCACAATAGGCTGTCTGCAATCTGAAGAGCAAGGAAGCCAGTCTACGTACCCAGACTGAAGAACTTAGAGTCTGATGTTCAAGGGCAGGAAGCATCCAGCATGGGAGAAAGATGTAGGCTAGAAGGCTAAGCCAGTCTAATTTCTCCACGTTCTTCCGCCTGCTTTTATTCTGGTTGCCCTGGCAGCTGATTAGACTGCACCCACCCAGACTGAGGGTGGATCTGCCTCTCCGAGTATGCTGACTCAAATGTTAATCTCCTTTGACAACACCCTCACAGACACACCCAAGAACAATATACTCTGCATCCTTCAATGCAATCAAGTTGACACTCTGTATTAACCATCACATCTAAGAACCTTGAAGTTTCCTTCTTCCTCATATAATAGTTCTGAAGTGTACTTTTCAGATGCGTGAGTACCGTGCCCCATATGGTAATTTAGAGATCCAGTCTGGTGGTGGATCTGCTACCTTCAACAGAAGGCCTTCAAGACTGTTCCAGTCATTGCTTTTCCATTCACAGAAAAGTAAGCTTGGTATTAAGCCAATCAGAAATTGCACACTTATATCCACTCACATTTTATTTGTCAGAAATAGTCACATGGCCATAGCTGCAGATTACTGCTCTAAATGGGGGCTGTGGATGGGCTACTTCTCAAGTACAACTACTATTATTGAATAAATAAAGAATGCATTTTTCTTGACAGCTAGCAATATCTATATGCCCTATAAACCCACCTTAGTGTCCTACTGTTACTGGGGTCCTTGCTCCCAGAGCTCCCAAATGGTGGCAGGCCACTTCCAAGATGGTGGCAAACCTCGTGTTCTCTGATTTGGGGTTCTCTGCCTCACAGATTTCAAGGAATAGAATCTTGTGCAGTGAGTGTTATAGCTCTATTAGAAGCCGAGGGTCATGGAAGAGAACTGTGGAACCCAGTGACTAGTGTTCTGCTGGATTAGGACGAATCCAGGCACTTAACCATGCAGGAACAATGGCAAGCCTTTAGCCTGATTGGGAGGGGCAACGGGCGCCTCACTGGATCAGGAGCACAGCAGCCGCAGTGCGGGATCCGGAGGGATGGATGTCAGTGGCGGGTCTGCTACCCTGCAAACAGCAGTGGTGGATGGTGAGCGAAAGCTCAGCTTGAGCCATAACAAAATACAGACCAGAAGAGTGCAGTTGCAAGATTTAATAGAGTGAAGACAGAGCTCCCATATAAGGGGAGGGGACCCCAAGGGGGTTGTCGTTGTCCACTCAAATGCCTGGGTTTATATCCTGATCCTTGTCCCTCCTGCTGTGCTCTCAGGCAATAGATGATTGGCTGTTTCTTTACCTCCTGTTTTTGCCTAATTAGCATTTTAGTGAGCTCTCTGATTGGTCGGGTGTGGGCTAAGTTGCAAGTCCTGTGTTTAAAGGTGGATGTGATCACCTTCCCAGCTAGGTTTAGGGATTCTTAGTCGGCCTATGAAATCCAGCTAGTCCTGTCTCTCACTACAATGAGTAATTATTTATTTATTTATTTATTTTTCAGAAGGAGCTTCACTCTTGTTGCCCAGGCTGGTGTCCAATGGTGCGATCTTGGCTCATTACAACCTCTGCCTCCTGAGTTCAAGAGATTCTCGTGCCTCAGCCTCCCAAATAGCTGGGATTACAAGCATGTGCCACCATGACCAGCTAATTTCTTTGTTTTGCATTTTCAGTAGACACAGGGTTTTACCACGTTGGCCAGGCTGGTCTTGGACTCCTGACCTCAGGTGATCTGCCTGCCTCAGCCTCCCAAAGTGCTGGGATTACAGGTGTGAGCCATCACACCCTGCCCATACAATTCTTATCCTTTGCGTTCTGTACCTTAATGACTTATCATTTATTTCTGCAAATATATATGGGCAAGACCACCTTTTTAACTTCAAGAACTTTTTGGTATGTGTTAATTTTACATGTTTATTTTGCCATGAATGCCTTTTTGTGAAAAGTGCTAAAATATTGGCCAGGCATGGTGGCTCACACCTGTAATCCCAGCACACTGGGAGGCCAAGACAGGTGGATCACCAGGTCAAGAGATTGAGACCATCTTGGCCAACATGGTGAAATCCCATCTCTACTAAAAATATAAAAATTAGCTGGGCGTGGTGGCAAGCACCTATAGTCCCAGCTACTCTGGAGGCTGAGGCAGGAGAAATGCTTGAATCCAAGAGGTGGAAGTTGCAGTGAGCTGAGATGGTGCCACTGCACTCCAGCCTGGCAATAGAGCAAGACTTTGTCTCAATAATAAAATAAAATAAAATAAAATAAAACATTGGTTGAAGGACCTATGGCCGTTTAGTACAAATAAAAGAACTAGATTTTTTTCTAAGTATATAATAAAAATATTTATTTGACAATTCCAAGCTAAACTATGATTTAACAGAAAAAAAAAATCTCTTGCTAGTAATTGTCTTTAAAAATCTGAATTTGAATTAAAATTTATGGTATTTTTATATAATAGGATCTCTATAGGACAGAATACTTTCCTTGGAAAAAAAGTACCCTGTCATTGTTAAAAATATTAATAAGGAAGAGTTGGAATAAAGCCAGAGTTGAATTATGTGTGCCTCTATGAATAAAACTACATCCCCACCAAAAGTGTTAGTATTTTCTCCCAAGTCACACTTCAGAAATATTTGTCTACAGAGAATTTATTTTCCATCAAAGGGTGCCTTCTTTTCAAGAAGACGTTTCTGTTGATAAGTAAATTAGTTATCTTGAAGGTTGCTGGTATATTGAGGTTGGGATGATTTATTCAGCCTTTTGCAATTCAAACTTGGAGTAACGTAAGTAAAATATACATCACTAACCTGTTTGTGCTCAGTACTGATGGTACAGAATTGCTTTGAATATTATTTCTGGTTTCTTGCCAGAGCCAGGTGTTGGTATGCACAAAAATGGAGCACGAGATTAAAGAACATGTGGATGCAAATGAGTCTCAGGAATTTCAAAGTGTATTTGGATATTAGGTTCTCGATAGCAAGATACAGCTGTAGTCCTCTAAAATGTAACTACTCACTATTTGGTCCAGGTCCCAGGAAATTTCTAAGATGCACATTCTGTAGAATTTATGAGCAGGCTCTACCTTTCATTTTAAATCTGACTGTCTCTGAGTGATTGATCTGATGCATCAAAAGAATAATTTGCATAAGTGAATTCACATGTGAATGCCTGTCATCCTTACCCATCTTATCCTGTAGCATGCTTCCATGTCCTCTGTCTTATCAAGGTTATCACATGCTCTCTTGGTCAGAGGTCATGCTTGTCTGTCACTTTCTTGCATAATCCCTTCATCTGAGAAAGAAGTGGGTGGGGACACCTGGTTTCTACTTATCGACGGACATCTATCTTTCATAATAGTAGAAACAGGAGAAATAATGCCCTCATACTATGTGGGTTTTAAAATGATTGTAAAGCCTTTGAAAAAGTTCAATAACTCCTGAAGAGTGGTAAATACATGTGTAAAGTTTGGTGGGTCAAATTCAAATTTACACCACTTAAAATACTATCACAATTTGAAAGAAACTTGTAGGCTAATGTTCAAATTGTGTGTGTGTGTGCGTTTGTGTGTGTGTGTGCATGGTGTGTTGTCACTGACTCTGCTATTATATGACTTACAAAACTTAAATTGAAGAAAATAAAAAGTCCTTTTAAGGCATAATTGGCTGGGCCAGTGGCTCACACCTGTAATCCCAGCACTTTGGGAGGCCGAAGTGGGTAGATCACTTGAAGTCAGGAGTTCGAGACCAGCCTGGCTAACATGGCAGAACCCCGTCTCTACTAAAAATACAAAAATTACCTGGGTGTGGTGGCACACACCTGTAATCCCAGCTACTCAGGAAGCTGAGACACGAGAATCGCTTGAACCTAGGAGGTGAAGGTTGCAGTGAGCCGAGAGTGCCACTGGCCTCCAGCCTCCAGCCTGGGTGACAGAGTAAGACTCTGTTTCAAAAAAAAAAAAGAAAAAAAAAAAATTTTGTGCATCATAGCATTTACCCAGGATTAGTGAACTATGCTTTCTAAAAAAAAAAAAAAAAAGTAAAATTTCTTCCTGAGGTATTAATTAGTATTTCATTCATTGAGTAGATAATTCTCAATCACTTTTTAGGTGATAAGTACTCTTCCCGGCACTAAAAATACAAAGTTGAACCAAACAGACATGGTCTTTGGCTTTCTGGAGCTTCTATTCAAGTAGAAGGAGACAGTCAAGATCATTTCAGTGTTAAATGCAATAAAGGAAAAAAAGAAACGGTGTCTAGAGGAGAATTTTCTGGGGATTACTGGAGTTACGGTGGTCTGAGAAGGACCTTGAAGAGCTAATTCCTAAAGAATGAGAAACATTCAGACAATAAAGAGCCAGGAGAGTGTTTTAGCAGAGGGAAAGGAAAATGCAGAGGTCTTTAAAGGGGATTGTATAATAGTGTAAGAACCAAAAGAGAGCATTGAGCAAGGAGAGAATGAATGAGGTAAATTGGAAAGATACGCAGAGCTCAGATTATGTAGCTCCATGTAGACCATAGTCACAGTCCCAGGTTGAATTCTTAGGAAGCGGTTTCTCTCAGACAGAAATTAGCATGTGAGGCAAATTAGGGAGTGCTGTTAGGATCCACTTTGGAAGGTGGTGATGACGCAGGGTCGGGCAAAGGGAGAGGAGGAGCTGCACTGTAGTCCAACCAAGTGTCAGCAACTCCTTGGGAGCTCTGCATCTGGGATGGCTCTTTTGAGTTGTCCCAAGTCATATTGCAATGGTGCTTGGTTCCTGGATATGGGCCGCTCCTGAGAGGAAGTGTGATTTTGGGGGAAGCAATTTTCCTCAGCCAAGACAATCCATCAGGAAGGCTGATACCTGTGAGCTGACTTGGCAGCGTTCCTAGCAGTGAGTGAAGTAAGTCTCCTGGAGGGAGATGGGGGCATGTGGATATTATTTCAAGCACAATGGGGAGCCACTGCAGAGTTCTGGAAATGAAGCCTTGTAGTCTGATTTACATTTTTGTGTGGTTACTCTGCCTGTTTTTGAAGAATAGACGATAGAGAATACAGGGTTAGAAGAGAAACAAAGTGTAATATTGGTGTAAAAGCAAGAGGTTCAGTCAAATTTGGCCCGTGTTATTTTTATCTTCTTGACCAAAAGTTATAAAATTTGGAAAAATCAAGGGAAACAATTTTTATTCAGACTTAGTGATATCAGTAGTAATAAGAGGACTAATATAATTGAACTGAATGTTTCTTTGCTCATTCTGTCCTGAGAATCGTTGAAATGAGAAATTATCTACCGCTGTGGTTTTAGTGAATGCATGAATGTGTGTGTGTGTGTGTGTGTTGTGGATGTGTGTTCATGAGAGAGAGAAAGTTTTAATTCTTTTTCTCTTCTTTATAACGCTAACGTAAATTTTTGTCTTTTGAAGTTTTTTCCCTGCAAATGTCTGCATTTTGGCATCTAACTTCAGAGACCCAGGATGGGTCACATATGATAGATCCTTATAAAGAACCATTAGTCTCCCTTCTTGGAAAGAATATCAGAGTCTGTGCTAGTCTCACCATGAGAGGTAAATGCTTACCGGCTGATTAATCTATTGATAAAAGTGGTGGTAGATGTGGCTACATGACTGCTGCGCAGAAGCACAAGGGAAATCTTCATGGTAATGGGATAGGTCTACGTCTTGATTGTAATGCTGTCTGCACAGATCTATATGTGTGATAAATTGGTATAGAACTATCCATATACATTGTACATGTATCAATGGCCTGATTTTGATGTTGTTCTATAGTTATGCAAATGTAACCACTGGGAGAAACTCAGAGATGAGTACATAAGACCTCTTTGTAACTATCTTTCAAACTTCTTGAGAAACTATAATTATTTTAAAATAAAATGTTAAAAAACTTTCTTTTCTGCATGACAAAAATGCTAGGCATGCCACTGTACACTCTCCTTGGATCATTGTACCCGCTCTGATGACTTAAACTATTGCAGGGATATTACAGACCTAAGAATCTTTATTTTATTCAGACATGCTCCCTGAGTTCCAGACTACATAACTCTCAGGCTGTCCCCATGGGTACCTCAAATTCAAGATGTCCAATGTGCATCCCCCCAAACCACAAAATAAATTTCATCTTAAAAATAATATTGGATATATATATATATAATTTTCTCAAAATACTTTTAAAGTCTTATTTAATGCTCACAATGTCCTTCCTAATTGGTTAGCAGAAATACTATTATCCTAATCTAAGAGTTAAAGAAATCAAAGAGAGTTGTTAAGTGACTTGTCTGAGGACTCTGGTTAATATAGCAGAAGAGTAAATATTAAACCCACGTATCTTGATTTGTATTCCTGTACTTTTTTCAAAATACTGTTATTGCCATCTCAAGTCAAATGCTAGTGCATCTTTAATATATTATAACACATGCAAGTAACTTAAAAGTAGTGTGTTAATACTTTATTTCTAAAGTACCTGGTTCTCTAAAGAAACCCACATGAAGTAGGTCTATATTTTTGGGCATTTTAAATGGGGCACTGAATGTAATATTTCTCATCAGTCATTCAGTCTATGATTACTCTCATTTTTAACTCTGTTTCTTTGTGTTTTAATTCTGGATGATAGGTGCATTTAATATGACAGGATATGTTATGAAGCTTTTTGCTTTCTCAGGGCTTTAAGACCAATAGAAAAAATTAACATTCTTATAGAGGAAAAAATTCTGGAATACAAAGTCTCTGACATCTGTTTCCCTCATTTATTTGGATCTTTTAAGATTAGCTTATCTCTTCTTGGCTCCTGGAGTCTTAAATTGAAAACACTGCTTTGATTTATGTGTGTCACTATGATTTGCACACTGTTAAAATGAATATCAGATGGTTTTATATTTTTGCAAAGGCAATAGCTCAAACAGGTAAACTGTATCTTATGATCTGAAAACCAAGATGTTGATACATGGATATCAAAGAATATTGCTTAATTGATTTAAATATCTTAATATTTTAAAGACTTGGCCTTAACAAAAATTAATTTAAATTATGTTGTACATTATAAGGTGTATATCCAGCACACACTTATTAAGTATCTGGACACAGACAGGAAACTAAGAAAGGCCTTTCACCAAGGAAGTTAGGCAAAGCTACAGATAAATTCCATTTTAAAGAGAAGCAGATGACTGGTGGAAAAGGCACCACCAAAGAGAAAGATATACTTGGATTGTATGAACTATGAAATGGACTTTGCGACAGCAAGAAACCCTCAAGAGAGAAACAATAATCAAGTAAACACTAAACGTTAAGTGAAATGCCTAGAAAAACTCTTGTAAGATATTTTCGCATGAAATTCAAACATGGTAAAGCATAAGGAAATCCACAGAGGTTGCTGATAAGTCTTGATTTGCAAACTTATTCATGTTTCTTTCAGATGAATGACATAGTGACAAAGTCAGAAGACACAAGAACCGAATTGTCCCTTAATCCACTGTTCCAATAGCATATGTGCTCCTGTCTCGCTTGACTAGTGAATGGTAGATTAAATCGATTTCAGCCAACCATTACTTTTATTTAATGAACGTCATACCTGAGGTCAGGATGTCATATGTATGCGTATTGGAGCGGGTAGCTGTAAAATGAAATTGATGTAAGTTTTGTTGTTGCACCCCTAGGTGGTAAATACCCAAAGTATCATTGAATCCTAAGATTTTATATTTGCTTGTTTCATGCTACACGTAAACCTAAATTAGTGAACATGAAATATGGCAGGAGGGTCTTTCTAAACAACATAGTGAAACTTGTGGCTCCACTAACTCTTCAGCTCAACAACTTGCAGTTCTTTGAACTAAACCGTATAATTTGTGTATGTTATTACCCACTAGAGATATGAGGCTTGTTGATGTGAAATACATACTTTCCACTCAGATTGTAAGGCCTTGAGACTGTGTCATGACATAACTTGATTTAATCATTGAGAGGCCTTAATGACTATCCTTTCCCCTCCTTCAAAGCCAGTCCAGTTAAATTTCTGTATAGTGGTGGTGGTGAGAGTAGAACAAAGCAAAACGGGAAAGGTACAGGAGGGAGGAAGAAGTAGCCACATTCTTAGCCTTACAGTTTTACTCAGAAGTTTCTAGAAATGGAAGAAGGTTTGGGCATACTACTCTGTAAAGGGGATGGAATGAAAAGAAAGAGGCCACGTGGCTCTAATAAAGTCATCTGGTGGGATACCTGTTCCTCACACCTTTCTTCTGTTCCTGTGCCTATCACATACCTGTCTGTGCGTGACTGCGTGGTGACTCAGTTCTAAACAAGGGTATAGAGCTAAGAGGAATCTAGGATATGAACATTTCTCACTTTCAAATAATTTCAGTCTTGAAAAACAGGCTACAAATTTGACTCTGGTACTTTACTTTGAATTTTCTGATTTAAGGCAAACATATTTTTTTCTTATGATACAGAAAATAAGAGAACAGAAAGATAAATCGAGGCCAAAAAAGCAAAACAAACAAACAAAAATCCCGAAACAGCAAAGCCATTAACATTTGTAAATATCTTCATAATTATGTAGGGAAGCATCACTTGAAAATCTATATGGATTTTTCAATAAAAACAAGAGCAGGCTGGGCACGGTGGCTCATGCCTGTAATCCCAGCACTTTGGGAGGTTGAGGTGGGCGGATCACCTGAGGTCAGGAATTCGAGACCAGCCTGACCAACATGGAGAAACCCCATCTCTACTAAAAATACAAAATTAGCTGGGCGTGGTGGAACATGCCTATAATCCCAGTTACTCGGGAAGCTAAGGCAGGAAAATAGCTTGAACCTGGGAGGTGGAGTTTTCAGTGAGCAGAGATCCTGCCATTGCATTCCAGCTTCAGCAACAAGAGCAAAACTCCATCTCAAAACAAAACAAAACAAAACAAAACGAGAGCAAAACAATTATGATTCTAGTTGAAGCTGGTTAATATGCACATATGAGTTAGCCTCATGAAAAATATAATTTGAACATTACAGACTACAGGAAGATAACATTTTGTTACATCATCTGGATTTTATTTTTCAGGATGGGTGAATAATAATAAACTTAAAATAATAACAAAGCTTGCAGTAACATTACATTTGTTTTTTAGCTTATTTTTGGTGATGATGTATTGATTAATGCATGTACACAAGAGAAAAATGATAAAAGCTTAAGGAAATTTTTCTGTAGCAGCATTAATTCAGCATTATGACTATATGATACTAGTAGACAGATGAAAATAAAATTTTTAAAAAATCAAATTTGAATAAAACAAAGACATTTTGATATTTTTTGTTCCAATTTTGTCACATTTACTATTATCACTTATAACCTGAAAGCAAAATTCAGTAGTATTCCTGTTTTTCTGCTTCCAGAATGGATTATTATTTTGAGTTCTATAATTTCAAAATAATTTGATTTTAAAATTGAGCTAGTATTTTATCCTAAATGTTTTTAACATTGTGACATCAAATACCTATGAATAAGCTGCAAAATCTATTAATTTAATATGGTTAATATAAATCACACCAAATATTGCTGTTAAAATGAAAAGACTACATTGTGGACATTTTTGATACCCAACTCTTTGCTTTGTATGTTTATTTTGTATATTTTCAATTATCTCATAATTCACTTGCATGGTCTATATTTATTTGCATTTTATTTAGATCTCTTGGCACAGTGTTCATTTTGCTTTTGTAAGTGAGTTTTTCTGGCATCATTGTAATAAACTTTTAAAATTAGATATTACAATAATTTCTTTCATACTATCAATGCTGTGTATTTTATTCCTCGCCATCAATATCAGAAGTTACTAATAGAGAGGGTTGCAAATGAGTTGTCTGAATATTATTTCAAGTTACCTGGAATACACCCTACTCTCATTTTTGACATATAATAGTACAACTAAAATGATACAATGTTTCACTTTTTATACTGTTGCACAAAACACTGAAATGCAGTAAGCAGTGGCACAATCTTCATTTTAAGGAAATCATAGACGATTTTCTGACCATCTATTTGAATTTCAGCAATGTAGAGTGAGAAGGCAGTGAATCTTTGTTTATATTTAAAGTGCTGCAATGATTAAAAAAGTATGGGGAAGGGCATAGATTTGAAGCAAATACGTTATCTGACGATATCTATTTTAATGTAGCCTACTTTTCATGGTATTAGGAAAAGTATAATAAAAAGAAAGAGTGATTGAAAGGCCTCTGATCAAATTCTCTCTGAATTATTCCACAAAACACTTGAAAAATACAATTATTGTTTAGATTTTAGGCGGGCCTGAACTGAATTACTGCGTTAGTACCCAATCTCTTTGAATATCATTATTTTCCAAAATATATGACAGTAGGGATAGATAGAAATTAATTGACTCTGAACATTTAATCATCTACACTGAATGGAGACAAATAATGTTCTTGAGGGTTGGGAGAGTGAAGAAATTGTTCAACTTCCTTTTTCACCCATGATGATTTAGAACAACTAATGGGAAGAGATATTTTACATGAGAATCTCTGATTCTGGGAGGATTAGTCTCCAAGCTACAATTCAATAAATATTTCTGAGGCAAATATTAATCTTGAGTATTCAAACCAGCTCAAGAGAATTAATATCAATTCGGCCTCTGTTCATACCTTAAACTATGACCCAGATTGATGAATTTGAATCTCATTTCTCACAGAAAGGCCACCTTTTAAAAAATGTAATGCCCATGGAAGAAAATGGATTAAAAGAGACCCCATTGCTATTCCCATTCCTTTACCAGACTACGTCTTTTATTACAAATAGCTCAGAAATAACATTTTGATAAAATTCACACACACACACACACACACACACACACACACACACAGACATGTCTAGAGCCTGAAAATACTTTCATTTTTCTTTTTAAAAGGTAATAAAACCTAATTACATGAATATAACAATATTAACAGCATTCGTACAATACAGTAGTTCTTCTTTTATCCTCGAGTTTGCTTTCTGCAGTTTGTTACCCGTGGTCAACCAATGTCCAAAAATATATAATGGGAAATTCTAGAAATAAACAAGGCATATAAGGTGTAAATTCAGTGCCATTCTGAGTAGTGTGATAAAATCTCAAACTGTCCTGCATCTTTCTGCCTGCAATTTCAATCATCCCTTTGTCCAGTGTATGCGCAATGTATTCACTCTCTGCTCACTGGTCACCAACACTGTCTGCTCCTGACATCCAGTGACATCCTCATGGCTTAGTGATCTGGGATCACCTGAAGCAGACAATCCTTCTTCTGATATAGCATCAGAAGCTCAATAGTAGCCTAATATTATGTCACAATGCCTCCCTTTATCTCATCACATAGGCATTTTATTGTTTCACATCATCAAAAGAAGGAGTGAGTACAGTAAAATGAGATGTTTTGAGAGCGAAAGAGGTCACGTTCACATAACTTTTAGTGTAGTATAATTATTCTATTTTACTATTAGTTATTGTTAATCTCTTAATGTGCCCAACTTATAAATTAAACCTTATCACAGGTATATACGTATAAGGAAAACCATAGTATGTGTAGGGTTTGGTACTACTCGTGGTTTCAGGGTAGTAATTTTGTGTAGAAGGAGGGGGTACACTGAGCCGTAATCTTAGAACATAATCCCCCACAGATAAAGGGAAATGACTATTGACAGTAGTTTACTAATCATTACTGTTTATTTGGTTTTATTCTTACAATTGAATTTCATGCATACTTTATTTTCCATCACTAATATCAGGGGCTATTGATAAAATTCATTCTCTTAATAGTAGCCACGAATGCTAAAATATAAAGTTTATGTGATACGTGACTATTTCAATTCATAGGTTTGGAAACTGGGACTATGAAATATGAGGCAACTTTCCAAGGCCACTTTTGTATCAAGTACTATAGTGACATTAGGCTGGGCCTTCTTAAGTCACAGTTGTTTTCTTGCCTCCTGTCATGCTGTAGTGTGGAGTTCTCCTTACTATATTTATGGAGACCTCCAGATGTCAGTAGATAACACGTATGCTTGTACTTACATCCAAAACCCTGTCTCCAAAACCATCTCAAATGAGATTCTCATGAGAACACAATTTGTTTGGAGAAATTAGCATGGGAACATAAGTTAAAATAAACATTTAAAAACTGTATGTTTATTTTATTTTTAAATAAAAATCATTTTACTGTTAGATCTGTTTTCAACATTAGAAGAATACACAAATTTATAGAAGAATTCTAGTAACATAAATTTTGTTTACCAGTAATGAAGACCTTTAATTGTCTTTACGAGGATTATAAGTATCCTGTGATTTATTTAACCAGTAACTCTGTATTTAAGTAAAAACTTGTTTATTTTCAAATAAAGAGGTTAATATCACCTTTATTTTTTCTTCTGATTTTCATGTATATTGACCTAAGGTAAAATTACATCTACACAGAAAGTAAGATTTAAATACTAATTCATATAAACAATTAAATAATTTTGCATCAGGAGCTACATCATTAGTTTTAAACAACTGTTCAAGAATCCTAAAGCCATTGAAATCAAAGCCAGAACGATTTGTGTGATTACTCCTGTTTTTGTCATGTTACTCAATAGTAGATGCCAAGAGTTCCTGGAATGTTTATTAGCCAAATAACTAGGGAAATAATATAATCATTTTAAAACCCAATGTCAATTATTATTCAAAAAAATTTTATTCCGCACCCAATTATATTCTGATTCATTTTGCCAAAATCCTTCAGGGTCAAATAGTCATTCTAGAAAGATGACTGAAATTACAGTAGAGCATTTAGCAAGGCTTTGTTGATGCATGAATGGATGAATGAAATGAAAGAACAAATGAATGAAAGGACCCCTGGTAAGTTTTCTAACACTTTTTAGTTCCATCCTGCATAAAGAGATGGAGGTAAACATATATTGAATGAAGCATCTAGTATGAAATCAACACAACTTTCCTTTCACCAGAAAGAGTAGGGCAGACTGGAAAATAGCATAATTTTTGAAAAATGGGTAACTCTAACTAAAATTCATTTGTATTTTACTTCTTCCAAGTGTTCCTGGGAATCTATATAATGAGCATACCTTGGTCTCTTGTGGGATTCTGCCAATAGTTTAACTTCACCTACCCCTCAAAAGGTAACACCTGCATGCTGCCCAGTTACAGAATCAATTAATGAGAACATTTCACATTGTGATGCAGAGAAATATGGCAGGTCCTATATGGAAAGTATCAGTGTGCATATATCATTTTAAAGTTATATGTTTTGCTTTACTCTAAATTTCTTCCTGGTAACTTCAGCTAGGCTCTTTTTTTGGGGCTTGTCCCTTCCATTATACAACTATATAAGTTCTTGCAGCAACCAGCGCCCCATAACTTGGAGTCATAGTCATTCACAACAGTTCAGGACTAGCTATATAATTTGTCAGTCCCAGATTGCTACCTGGAGAGAGGAAACCGAAGTGTTTATATACTTCCATGACAGAATGAGGGCTTCTCCCAGAATGAGGGCTGCTCCCAGGAGTGTTAATTCCTTGACTGTTCTGATCTGCCACATTTCTGGAGGTGAGAGAACATCCTGAGGCTGAGAAGTGCAGTATCGGGCAGTTAAAGGTTGGTCTGTGTGCACTCCAGTGTTGAGGGCAAGGGACTTCAGGTGAGGCACGGATATAACGCCCACTGGGCCCAGAGTCAGGCCTCCTACATGGAAAATGTTGAGCTGGTGATCACACAGAACTTTCTCTGTTCCCCTAACTTTCTCCTTACCAGAATTCACAGAGACACACTGGAATCAGACTAGAGGTATTGGGGATTGTTTGGTGTATACACAGCTCCTCCCAGCTCTTCAAATCAATCATGCTCAGTTACCTTTGTCCAGTTTGCTCAGCTTTCCTGGACTTCCTTCCTTTGGTACCCAGGAAAATATGTATAGGTATCTGAACACAAATAATGAGCTGGATTAAACTGTGCATTACTTTCCCTAAGCCTTTCCCGACTATTGAGCATCTGGAACTTTAGGTAGGGGTGTGATTTATGCAAAATACCTAAAATGCTTTTGATAAGCAGTGTGATAAATCTGTGTATTCCAGGTACCATTTACTTTGTCTTCCTAACAGAAGAGTAACAGAATTCTGAGTTGACTTGATGTAGCCATGTGCCCAGCTGAAAGACTGTATTTCCTGGCCTCACTTGCAGCTAGGTGTGATCATGAAACAAAATTATGATTAATGAAATAGAAGTGCAAGTACTTCTTGGGACTTCCCAGATGATATTTTAATATAAATAGTGTGTTATCCTCTCCCTCCCTTTCTCTTTTTTCCCTTGCTGGAACATAGAATAATTGGAACACTAAATGTAATCTTGGGCCAGGTGTTGACTTTAAGAATGCAAGAAGTATTCTATGTCTGAAAAACAGACAGAGAGGAAACTAAGATGTCAACTATACTATAAAGTCAGTTTACCAGTCCTAGACCATCTTTCTTAGGAATTATTTTATATAAGAAAGAAATTAATGTTTGACTTGCTTTTGCCACTATTATGTTTCCTGCTATATGTAGCTGAGCATATTTTTAACTAATATGGAAGATATTATCTATACTCCCACACCAACCTACCCAGGTCTCATCTCTACCTAGCTACCATGTTATTATACAAAATTTCCATAATACTATTTTGTATTCTGATTTTCATTTCACGGTCCTGTTATCTCACAAATAGTTTTTTTTATTGTTATTTTTAATGTTTTTCACAAGTTTTCTTGGTCATCATTTTTTAACGTATATATATTAAGTCATCTGACAAATTGGTGACTTTCTAATTTATTGAACTGTTACCCCAATGTTGGACACAAAATTGTTTCCATTCTCTCATAGTTAGAGATAATACTGTTAATATCTATAACAATAAGTATATCTATAAGAATAAATTATTATGCACAGATTTGTGCATATTAGGCTCAATTTTATTTTTGTTGATAACTTCTCTCTAATGAAAATGCCATGAGTAGAAAATTTTGGAGGCTGCGCTTTATATTGTCATTTTAAGTCACCCAATCTCTCTTGTCCTCTCCTTTCCATTTCAGGGTCACATTTCTCTTTAGATTACACACGTCATCTTGTGATACTGCTCTGGTCCGCTACTTTCTCCTTGCCTCATTCCAACTTCTATTGTCAGAAAATTCTTCAATATTACCACATTCTTTCACAACAATATGCTAAGGAAGATCAATTATCTATACAAGGCTTTGGTTTTAAATTTATATTACTTCATTGGATCAATCTTAAGTATCTTTGAGGAGCACTCATACATAGACTGGTTTCATCTGCTGATTGCATAAGGAAAATAAGATTTTGAATATCTTCAACTTCAATTAATGTCACTTAAATCACTGAGCTGGAATGGAGTTGAAATGGGTCACCTAGACCAGCAGTTCTCACATCTGGCTGCTCATTGACACCAACGGTTGAGTTTTGTAAAGTTACCAGTTCCTTGATCACATCACAAACCTATTGAATCTAATTTTCAGGGGAAAGAGTGAGAAAAAGTGAATGTTAGGAAATCACATTACTAAAAGCATCGCAAGGTGATGGTGATGGATAGTGGACTTTGGGAATCACTGGAAGACACAAAAAAATTACTCACATACCAGTTGGTTTCCTTTGTGTCAAAAAATAATGTTCTTTTTATTCTTCTCTTTCTTTGTAGTTCTACTGTCATCATGCCAGATCAGATTTTCATTTGCACTTGCCTGGATTATTAAACAATTTCCTAACTGGTTTCCTTTGGTCCTTCCTCCACTTGGCCTTTAGCTACTGTGGTATCACAAGGTTCAAGCACTAGACTTCTACTCTTCTTTAAACTGTCTCCCTGCGAGATCATACCCACTTATACACAGATGACATACACATTTCTTTATTCAATCCAAATCTCTTAATTGAGTTTAAAATACAGCTTTACAATTGACATTTGATATCCCCTGTTGAACGTCTTGAAATTCAATGTAACCAAGTGTTATCACCATCTTCTCTCCAACCTCCTCCATATTTTTTAATTAAAAAATTGACACATAATAATTGTACATATTTATGAGGTACACAGAGGGACATAATGATGTTGTGATACATTCAATGTCAATGATCAAATCAGGAAAATTAATATATCCATCATCTGAAATGTTGACCATTTCTTTGTATTGGGAACATTCAATATCCCTCTAGTTATTAAATGTATATATTATTATTAACTATACTTATCCTTCAGTGCTATAGAACAGCAGTCCCCAACCTTTTTGGCATAAAGGACCAGTTCCATGGAAGACAATTTTTCCATGGATGGTGTGTGTGTGGTGGCGGGGTCGGGGTTAGGGATATCAAGTGCATTACATTCATTGTGCATTTTATTTCTATTATTATTACATTGTAATATATAATGAGATAATGATATATCTTACCATAATGTAGAATCAGTGGGAGCCCTGAGCTTGTTTTGCTGCAACTAGATGGTCCCATCTGGGGGTGACAGAAGACAGTAACAGATCATCAGACATTAGATTCTCATAAGGAGCACACAACCTAGATCCCTCGCATGCACAGTTCACAATAGGGTTTGCACTCCTAGGGGAATATAGTGTGGCTGCTGATCTGATAGGAGGTGGAGCTTCGGCGGTAATGTGAGCGATGGGGAATGGCTGTAAATACAGATGAAGCTTCACTCACTCACCTACTGCTCACCTCCTGCTGTGTGACCTGCTTCCTAACAGGCCACAGACCAATAGCAGTCTGTAGCCCGGGGGTTGGGGACCCTTGCTATAGAACACTAGAACTTATTTCTCCTACCTAGCTGTAATTTTGTATCCTTTAACAAATCTCTCCCTTTACTCCCCCTTTCCCTTACCTTTCCCAGTTTCTAGTATGCTCTGTTCTTGTTTTTACTTCTATGAGATCAACTTTCCTTTTAGCTTCTACATAAGGGAGTATATTTGGAGTTGAAGTTTCTGTTCCTGGTTTATTTCATTTAACATAATGCCCTCCATTTCCATTTAACATAATGTCTTCCATCCATCCATGTTGCTGCAAATGACATGATGGTATTCCTTTTTATAGTAATCTGTTGTGTATATATACATTTTCTAATGCAGCTAATAAAGCATCATATTGGTTGTAAACACCAATATTTCTTTTTTTTTTCTTTTTGAGACGGAGTCTTGCTGTGTCACCCAGGCTGGAGTGCAGTGGCATAATCTCAGCTCACTGCAAGCTTCGCCTCCCAGGCTTAAGTCATTCTGCTGCCTCAGCCTCCCCAGCAGCTGGGACTACAGGCACATGCCACCATGTGTGGCTAATTTTTTGTAGTTTTAGTAGAGATGAGATTTCACCGTGTTAGCCAGGATGGTCTCGATCTCCTGACCTCGTGATCGGCCCGCCTCGGCCTCCCAAAGTGCTGGGATTACAGGTGTGAGCCACCGCTCCTGGCTGTAAATATCAATACTTCTGAGACTATGTCTGAGAAATATTTTTGAGATTTTAAATTATACCTATTTCCAAAAATGGAAAATATCCTATAAAGGTCCTATGATTAAGTAGGTGAATAATTTTCATTACCAATGGAAAGGATTGGCAAAAAATTGTACTATGACTTTTCAGATTATCAGAAGAAAGGTCTCCTGTTAGTGTGCTAATTCTAGTAATAGACATTCATTCATTCACTGAGAATACTGTCCTAGGCTATGCGGATACAACAATGAACCAGATTCACGGATTGTATGCTGTCACGGAGCTCATGTTTCAGTTAAGGACATGTAAAATTCATAGACAAAAATTGGATGAATTCATTTTATTCATTTTAGATTCTTTATTGATTACCTAGAATACCATGTCCTAGGAAATAATTTAAACTAAAAAAATGTGGGTTTGAATCCAGGCTCACAACTTGTTTGGACTCATTACTTGATTGCACAAATCTTAGTTTCCCCATCTATGCTATGGGTTTCTTTGGAGGAACAAAGGATCTAATGTTCTTAGCAAAGTACCTGACACTTAGGAAGCCCCAGAAATTATGTTAACTAAAATAATAGCAAAGATAATAATGGACAATTATTGCCAATAATAACTATTATTAATTATATTATTTTTCTTGTGAATACATTATTTATCATTATTATCATTATCATCTTTGGCAGATCCTGGCTCTAGGAGTTTGAGCAATATCATTTGTGAGTGACCTTCCATTTTCACACACTCAGAACTTTTCACTGTTTCTCAAAGTGTTCTCTGGACATGAAGTCATGCATTGCTAATAATTTCTTACACGTACGGTGACAAGTGCTGTTTCATGTGACATTCATTGCCTCCTTCTGGTATATTTATAAAGATCCTGTTTTTAGATGGTAAAAACATGGTTCAGAAAGATTTAATATCTTACTCAAGGTCATATAGCAAATGCCACAAACTTTGTCCAGTATTATTTTAAACATGACAGGTAGTTTTGACTTCAATCTTTTTCCTAGAGGCGGGGTAGTCCTGAGTAGAAAAGAGGAGTAAATCATTAAAAAAAAAAAAAAAAATGAGGCTGAGTGCAGTGGCTCACACATGTAATTCCAGCACTTTTGGTGGATCACTTGAGGTCAGGAGTTCGAGACTAGCTTGGCTAACATGATGAAACCCCTTCTCTACAGAAAAATACAAAAGTTAGCTGGGTGTAGTGGCTGGTGACTGCAATCCCAGCTACTCAGGAGAGTGAGGCGGGAGAATCACTTGAACCTGGGAGGCGGAGGTTGACAGTGATTGAAGATCACAACCACTGCACTCCAGCCTGGGCGACAGAGTGAGACTCCCTCTCAAAAAAAAAAAAAAAAAAAGAATACAAATATCCTCATGAGAATGGATTAATAGCCTTGCTATTTATAGGTCTCCCTATTGTTAAATGCACACACAACTAGAACGTTGAGAGTATGAAACACGCAGCAGAAATAGCAATTTAATACATCTCCTACCTCCGATATCTTGGGTATTTCACTGTAAGAGCTTTCCTTTTCTTTTTGATATATCTTGTATATCTGTTTTATTAATTATTTCAACTTTTACTGATGCCTATTTTTATGAAAATATTCAAATTATGGCTCTGGGAGTCAGAGTGAGCTTGTATAGGTTGTACTTAAAAAACTAATTTGGGAAATTTTTCTAGTCTATACTTCCCAAAGCATCTCTATTTCCCCTCTTAATCAGTGGCTGATCTGATTAGACAAGATAGAGTTGGGCAGAGGTGGAAGACAGATTGTGCAGCAGAAACAGTGGGTTTGCTCCTTTAATATACTTTTCACCTCACTTTTCCTTTGCCTCTAAAATAAAAGACAAGCATTACTTTCTAAGGCAATTTGCAACTAGGAGTTTCCAGGTGACACTGTTTTGCCCAGAGTCTGTTGATGGGTTCTTTCCTTACTCTTTTCTTTTTGTATAGAGTGAACAAATAATGCCTGGAAGCAGCCATTTTTAAAATGATACAGCAAAAAAATAGAAAGTAGCTCATATGCTGTCTATCTCTGGAGAACTTATATGAAAGGAATAAACCACAATGTGTTGGAGTTGCCATTAAGCAGCTTTTTTGTTATTTGCAGCGAACTGAAATGTTTGGGAAAGAGACTGCTTGACTCTCATACCTCCCATATAAAGATGCCATGTTTTATATTTGTGTTCAGTGGGAGAAGTATCTGATGGGTATTTTTGTAAGTATTCAAAGACAATGCTTTGGAAACATGAAAAGCAGACTGACTTTTCATGAACTGTGATGAATAAATGATTATATTTTATTGCCTAAAGCCAGGAATTTCTCTTATATAGTGGAGCGAGAGGTCAAGGGCAAAATATCAGTTACTTCTTAATCAAGAATAGAATATCTCCTCCACTGGCATTTTTTTTTTCTTTTTTGACAGAGTCTTGCTGTGTCACCCGGGCTGGAGTGCAGTGGTATGATCTCAGCTCACTTCAGCCTCCGTCTCCCGGGTTCAAGCAATTCTCCTACCTCAGCCTCCTGAGTAGCTGGGACTACAGGCTCGCACCACCACACCAAGCTAATTTTTGTATTTTTAGTAGAGATGGGGCTTCACCATGTTGGCCAGGATGGTCTCAATCTCTTGACCTTGTGATCCGCCCACCTCAGCCTCCCAAAGTGCTGGGATTACAGGCATGAGCCACCATACCTGGCCCACTGGCATTTAATAAAAGATGAATTTTTAAAAATATGTGAAGCCTAAGTAATCATCTTAAATGACAATTACAGTGAAAGGAAATATGATCTTTGGTAAAAAAAAAAAAAAATTCAATAGAAAAAGCTGGGAATCTGAGTGTGAGTTTTCCGCTGAATTCTACCACTTGCTTTGTATGCATCTTTAGATAAATCAAGTAAGTTTTTTTTGCTTAAATTTCTTTACATTTTAAATATGATCAATAACACTTGGTCTTTCTCAATTCTTGCTCTTAGCATGATAAATAGGTCAAGCACTTTGAGTATCTTTGAAAAGAAACAGTATTGAAGTGTTATGGATGTGTGTATCATTAGTACTATGCTTCCACTTGCATTAGGATAAGATAACACTGCCCTTTATTGTCAACACAGGTTAGAACATTGACCAATCATCACAATGATATTTAGAGAAAATAAAATTTGTTCATTTGAAATCCAAGTTGTGGTCAAAGATCCTTTCGCTTTGAGTGACATAATTACTTGCTAAATTTAACCAAGGATTGTGCCACAACTATTGTGGATGCATCTGCCAAAATAGTCGTTCGTATTTTGTTAGCTAGCTTAATGAATTCTAGAGATGACAATTACTAAACAGTAAGAGTAGAACTGTAATATAGTTGCAGAGTTTATTCAGGGATTGTGGCCTCCTGCCTCCACTTCTAAACTCAGTCTTGCTCAGGGTTCTTTGCCTCAGCCCTAACATCCATTCAATCTGCGAGTCAGTAAAAGTAGCCATATAAAAACGGCGTTACTAACGTATCTGGAGGTATTTTTAGCTTTTAAGGTCTTGTACAAATATATCTGTCCACATGACCTTTAGAATCTCAATGAATTGTAGGTCTGAGAATATAAGCCTGATGATAAAAACTACCTCATTTTCCAGTACAACAATCTAACAGACTACAGATTACTGAAAGTAAGGCTGAGTGAAAGGAATCAGTTGGAACTAGTTCGGAATAATGTGAAAAATTGGGTTCATTGTTGACCTGTTTGATTTTGTTGTTCATGAATTTTAGCAGAATCATTTTTACTGGTTTCTGTGGTTTTGCCTAGCACAGAAAAATAATGTTATTGCGTTGATATAAGACCGTGTTTTTTTTCTGATCCATGTACCAAAAAGAAAGATGGTCAAGGGAACTTAGCATAAAAGCAAGAAGGTTTGTGAAATAACAAAGCCTAAAATCTCAGCCTAATATGATATGGAAGTGAAGAGAGGGGAGAGCTGTTTGCTTCAGAAACAGTTTAGGAGTCACTAGCTAGGGTTTCCTTCTGTGGTCAGAAAACAGAGCAAGAAAAATTGAGCAAAAAGTTGAATGGAGGATACAGTCAGAGAATTGGAGGTTTGAATTAGTGATTTTGGAAAATGAATTTTATATTAATGATACGGTCAAAGATACCACTATGGGAGCAGAGAGTGAGTACGATTCTGGACTGGTTGGTCATGGGGGTACTGATGACAGCCAGCATCATGAAAGACTGTGGTTCAGATGACAGTGTATCCAGTGAATCTGCGAATTTCCTGTTTGTTGGTAAATAAGGGAAAATAATTTCATAGCTGATTAATACTGATAATATCTAACATGTTAGATATGGCATAATATGTGAAACAAAACTTTAAATGCTCTCCAGGTATTATTTCATTAATGTTCTCAATAATCCTATGAATTAGGTAATACTATTTTTCGCATTATAAAATGAAGACATGAAGGTACAGGGTGGTCCAATAATTTGATGAAGGTTTCAGGGCTAATAAGAGGCAGAGAGCTTAGATCTGAGTCCAGAGAGCTTGGATCTGAGTCTCAGAGCCGCCCTTGTGTTTATCCAACTATGGTATAATGCACAAACGTCCAAGGAGGCTTTTTATTTAAAGAGCATGAGGAGTAATGATCTGACAGTGGCAATGAGAGTCCTGGCTCTCAGGTATGTGGATATGAGAAAGCCAGGCACAAATTGGAAGAAGAGGGCTGCAGGAAAGTGGTGTCCTCAGAGAGTAAGTCAAGTTTTGGAATAAAAACAATAATGTAGAAGAAAAGATACCCCAAATTACGGGGTATAGAGGCGTTGGCTTGTTCCTAGAGACATGTAGAAAGGGTATGGAATGTGGAGGATGTATAGGTCCTAGGTCAAGGCTTGGACAGGGCCCTGGTGTTGTGGTTGAATAGTTGTGGATTATACACTGATGTACGACCAACGGATGAGGGATAAAATCCACTCACTCATGGAACTGCATCCACCCATGAAGGCACTTTTTCCAAATTCATATAAAGGTTCTATAGAGGACAGCAGGAGCCCTGAAGAATTTTCAATTTGTGCATTAAATGATGAAAAACAAGACATGTGTTTTAATCATTTTAAGCTCAGGTGTCTCTTTGAGGAGAGAAGATATTGGGCTCAGCAGCCAAGGGACTTGTCCCCTTGGAGTGAGATGCTGATGGATCCAGACACTGCTCATTCCCTCTACTGTGCTGTGAGGCTGATTCTCAATTGCTGAGAATTCATCTGAGCCACACTAGTCCAAAGCCCAGAACTCATCCTCTACGGCTTCCCCTCCCTTCCTGCTCTGTATCTGATCCCTTACCAACCTGAAATTTTCTCCTGTGTGTTCCTTTCCTTCTCTCCTCCTACTGCACTAGAAAGCTTCTATATCTGTCCTTCTCCAATCGATCCTTTATGTTACAGTCAAAGGTATAACTCACACGTTAACACTCCCTCCTTCTTAAATAGCCTATTGGTAGTGACTCTTTTATTTCTGTGACCTTCATATTCCATCTTGTGAGGGTGATGAGTATCCCCTTCCCTCTTTCTACTCTAGCCACTCTGCAACTCTCAGTCCCTCACATTTGCCATGTTCCTCCCACCACATTTCCTTTGCATATTCTGTTCTGCATATGAGAATGTACTTTTTTCCTCTTTTCACTTAGGTTATTCTTACTTATCTTTCAGATGTCAGTTCAAGATTTACACCCTCCAGGAGGCCTTCCCTGACTTTTCTGAACAGGTCAAGTATCCTATTGTAGACTCTCATAACCCCTCTGTACAGTACCCTCATAGCGCTCATTACAGTTAACATTTGCTTTATGTTTCCCCCACCACCCCCAGTAACACTGCTAGATCCACTAGGATAGTACCATGTATTATTGCTGCTTATTCTGTCACCAGTGTCTAGTACATGGCCTGCCATACAGTGAGCATACTTATAACACATACTTGTGAGAACATAGTTTAAAATTGTTCCATTCCACTGGGATCTAATTCTCTGTGGGTTACAGAAACTCGTTTGAAGAAAAAGCACTTCACCTGGAGCTCATCATCCTTCACCATTAAAATTGTGCATCTCTTCCTTGCTGTGCAGATAAATGAGATCTAGACATTTAACACCTTGACAGTTCACTGCATGCATGGCACACACAAAAGCATGCATGTTAATAAAGGCCAATATACTCCTAAGAGGCACAAACAGGAAAATTACTAAAATGCAACCAGCTTCCTATGAGAGAAGTCAGACCACAGCAGCTTTCTCTCATGTGTAAGCATCTTGCACAGAAAAACCGTAATCATGCAAAGACGTGGCAGAGCATGGTTACCCCGTACTTAACATAATAGACTCTGATTGAGTGTAGCATGCATTTCAGTTTAACTAGATTTTTGAATAGAGAATGAGTCAACCATGTGGAAAATGGTACTTGGTTTTGGAGTCAAGAAATCTGGGTTTGAATTATGACTCTGGCATTTATTATTGGTGCAACCTTGGGCAAGGAATAGAAAAATTCATGTGCATTGGGCATCTATAGGCATTTTGATAGGCCTGTTATTAACTTACTCCTCTCTTCAACTGTGTAAAGTAGAGATTATCGTTATTCTCATTTTGATGAGGAAATAAGAAGAAAAGCAAGAACCAGGTCAGAAAATGAGGCTCGTATCTAGGATTGTGACTCAAAATTCAAGCTCTGTTTGTCACATTTTGTCGGCTAGGATTCTTGAGATCTTAGAATCCACCTTCCATCGTATGTAAACAGGCATGATGATGATGTCTTTAGGAGAATATGGTTTTGCCATTAAATCAACAGAGCTGTCGAAGTGTAGTGGTTGCTCAGCAAGTCTTAGGATTTAATTAGCAAGTAGGGTGAAGTGACTATGAATTATCAAATTTCAACTGCGAAGTACCACCTTCCAAAAATTGTTTAAAATTTGATGTCATTTGTTCCACTACCAAAGTACTGTAAGTGTGTTATTTTTTCATATATACATATACTTAAAGTAACACAAATGAAACAGTACAGCACAAAAGAATAGGCCAGAGTTTTTAACAATTATTTTTTGAGCTTCTATTTAATCCTGGTCATAGAATTAAAAAATCTGAACTTCAAGAATAAATTTAGTAATTTTACGACATTTTTAGGATTTTGGAACTTTTCCCACTTCTTCCTTTCTTTAATGCTAAACTATGAGATAATTTATTTGTCAAATGAGGATTTGCCTTGATATTATTCATTGAAAAAATGGATAGTCTAGTATTTTTTAAAAAATTGCTTGGAATTAAATACTTCGGTCGGGGAGCAAGCAATGATTTCTCCACAAAAGATCTGAAATGTTAATAATAATTAATATATATTACTATAATTTATCCTCCATATTAAAGATATTTTTTCCTTTACCTATATTGAAGGCATTAAATACTTACATTTTGGAACCAGGTTCATTGTATTTTTCTAATATCAGCAGTATGAAATTTTGCTAACAATATAGTGTTAATACATTGCAAATATCACATTTCTATATAATACTTTAAATGAACGTTTCTACTGGTAATTGAAAAATTTAACCCCCTGATGTAGACCAGTGGCAAAGAAACTTAAAGTAAAAGGTCTGAACTATTAAATATTTTGAAAGAATTGTAATTGTAATATTTTCAAGTTCATATTTTGCACGTAAATCCAAGGCCCTTGGAAAACAAGTGAGGACTGGTACCTGGTTTATGAATTGTCCTGGAAGGGAGTTTTCATATTATAATGATTCAAAAATGTAATGCAATTGTAATTCAAAATAAAATATTCACAGTGCCTGCCTCTCTAGGCATTGTTAGAGACAAGTTTCTATACTCAGAAGACCCAAATGGATGATTAGAGATGGGGCTCTAATGGCCACAGAATGCAAAAACAGCACCCAAACAGAGTGTAATTTGGACAGCTGATATCTGCCTCAGTTGCAACATATGGCCCACATCATCTAAGGTTATTTGATTCCAGCCTTAAATCAAGCAAACACATAAAAAAAAAATGAGCTGATATACCACATGGTAAGGGAATCCAACATGTGAAACAAAAACTTTATCTTTTGTAGATTAAAATCCAATTTGGTTAATTTTTAAAACATGATAACACAAAAGCATTCTTAATTAGTAAACTCTTTTGTAAACCTTATCACACATCTCTAAGTTTTTAAGACTGTTCCTTATAACAGCCTATCAATTGATGAAATACTCTTTACATTTAATTATCACAACTATTCCTAGGAAATGGATGGTGGGTGTTAGGATATCCATCACATTTTCTCTAATTCTTTTTAGTTTTCCAATTGAAAACAGCTTTTTCTTGATATCTTTTAATCAAATATTTTGTTTTTTCAAAATGTGCCTAGGAATACAGAGGTTATCTACAGATACGATTATGTGATCTGAATTGGATTCACTATACTTATACTAACAATTCCAATGTTTCTAAAATTTTTTGCTCATATTTAAACTGCCTTAACTGAAGCATGTCTTTGTCAATATCTCTTTTATAACACAGTTACAGCATGATCATATGTATTATGAACACAAAATGAATACACTGTTAACAAGAATGACTACTCAATTTCGATTCTTAAATTCCTGTTTATGATATTGCAAGTCCTAGTCTTTCATAGTTGCTCCTGTTGCCTATATATTTATTTTATTGACTTTGCCATGTCATATACTATTGTTTTCTGTTTAATTATTCATGTTTCTAGTTTATAATCTATTCATGTCATTTCTTATGAGACATAAAAATGATTATTACATGAAAAATGACGTGGTCATCTAGCATATTGCAAGGTACTAGATTTTTTTCAAGCATTATCTTACTTTTAAACTCCATGGGAGTCACCTTAAAACAATGCATATTGAAATATAAACACCGTATTTGTAGTACCATTTATTGGCCTGGGTACAACCAAGAGACAATAATGACTTAGTAATTTAAACATGGAAAATTTAACATAAAAATTATTAAACAATGATAAGGGAAGAACTATAAACATGAAAACAGGGAGAGTAGTTAAGGAAGGACAGATTTGGAAACAGGCTTATGACCACACTGAAGAAGGTGTAATTGCTGACCGCTGGATGGCAGAGACTTTTGGTAAGTTGCTTCCTGCAGAGCTGGTCCACAGTCACCAGGCCAAGCAGGCACAATTCTGTAGGACACAGGTGATCTCAGGCTAAGAAGTGGGAGTGTAGAAAGTCAGCATCAAAACCCAGAACTCTTCTATTTGTGGCTTGGGTTGGCTCTGGGCTATAGGGGAAGAAGCTCATGCCACAAGCTTGCTGATTATCAGTTCCACAGTACCCCCTACATTCATACCACTCAGGGTTAAAGTGACCTTGTGGGCAGCAGTGAACACAGCTAGGGCACAGGTCAGATTTTTCTGGGGCTTCCCACTATGCCATTGTTTCCTGAGTCAAAAACTGTAGAAAACATACTATGAAAGCTGTACCCTGTAAGCCCTTGACACTGGTGAAAATCACATGGAATAGACAGTGGGAAAAAATGTGCACTACTAGGAGGGAAGCCTCTGCCTTCTTGAAGTGTCTTTGTACTGCCCTCTACTTAGCTTAGCATCATGAGAGCCAAAAAAGAAAAAAATAAAGGTGAAGGGCCTAGATTTATTCTCACAGGGAAGGCAACCAGGGATGAATTTGGAGCTATGAGGCATTATCAATAACTGCCACATGCCACAATTAGTTTTAAATTTATTTTACTTGTTTACATTTTAGAGATAGGGTTTTGCTATGTTGTCTAGGATGAAGTGTGCTGGCACAATCATAGCTCATTCTAGCCTTGAACTTCTGGGCTTCAGTGCTATTCCTGTGTTGGCATGAGAGAATAGCACTGGTCTTGAGATTGGGCAAGAAGCTTACCCTTTCTCAACTGTAAAAGAAGAAAGTTTTATAAAATCAATAATTCCACATTTCAATACAAGAACTCCTGAGACTCCATGGAAATTATAGTACTTTTGGACTTTCTACCCATTCTTTAACCAGACTGCTTTACCACTTACCATAGTGAGGTCCCTGTGAGGGAAAGTGATCATGGAGGTCAAGTTGTAACTTTGAGTTGGGTCTAGCTATGTATGGACAGACAGTTGGTAAAACACTCTCTTTCTCTTGCTTTCACACAGCTTCAGGAGCTATGGTTCTGTTCCTCATAAGGTTTTGTTTGAAGAATATTTCTTCCAGATATAAATAAATAAGAAACAATAAATTAAAGGACATCTATGGTTCCTTCCTACTGCGAATGTCTACAGTTGCAAGTTTCAATTGTATTATATAGTTAATTTGTGCGATTATTTTCATTGCACTGCTTACCCTGTTAGGCCTGACCTTAGCCCAGAGTTTGTGTTCTTCCTGACTTTTCTCCAAGCATTTGCACCTCCACTACCTGCACAAGTCATGCTTTTGTTTGCTTCCTTGCTCTTGGATGTGACTCTGATCTCTAGCTCTTGGACATCTGGTTAGTTCTGGTCAGTACCCACCCTGGACCAGCCCCAGAGATTACATAGGAATGGATTCTAACATCTGCTGTGCTTCTGTGCATTCCTAGTTGGCTATGCTCCTAAGGACAAACAGAGTGATGAGGATAGAACAGAAAGGTACGGGCATTATATTAGATTAACAACCATTAGATAAAACAAGAGATTATTGCAGATTAAGATGGTGAAGATGGGACAGGCACTGTGGCTCACGCCTGTAATCCTAGCACTTTAGGAGGCCAAGGAGGTTGGATCACTTGACGTCAGGAGTTCAAGACCAGCCTTGCCAACATGGCAAAACCCAGTCTCTACTAAAAGTTCAAAAATTAGCCAGGCATGGTGGCCCACGCCTGTCGTCCCAGCTACTCAAGAGGCTGAGGCAGGGAAATTGCTTGAACCCAGGAGGCAGAGTTTGCAGCGAGCCAAGATCGTGCCACTGCACTCCAGCCTGGGCGACAGAGCAAGACTCCATCTCAAAAAAAAAAAGAAAAAGAAAAAGAAGAAGATGGTGGAGATGGGTTTAAGAGTAAGGAAAGCAATAAGCAATAGATGCCTGTAATCTCTGAACACTCTTCATTACCATAGATGTCCCTTGTTTAATCTTGTCACTTCTCATGTACACTGCACTGGTCATCAGCATACCTTTCAACCCTTCCTGTAGACAAAGAACTGCCCATACAGCTCATTTAGGCCATGGGCAGTTTTGGCAGCCTTGGATGCTAAATGCAGCTGAATTCACCTGCCTTTCTACACCATCCATGGCTTCTGAATCTCCCCCATGAAGACACTCCATATCTTGCATGCATCTTTTTCATGTCTGTGATGGGACTGCAGTGGTTAAGAATTTGACTGCAACAAGATGTGATCCCTTATCATAACAAGGAAGGTATTTACTACAAGTTGATAGCAGGACCCACTGCTTATCTTTCAGCTAGAGATAGATATATTTGACAAAACATCTACGTAATACTCCATACCAGATTACAGTCATGTGCTGTATAACAACATTTTGGTCGATGACAGATCACAAATGTGACAGTGGTCCCATAAGATTATAACGCCATAATACCATATTTTTGTTGTACCTGTCCTATATTTAGATATGTATAGAATACATACATATCTAAAGAAATTTCACAAATAAACACTATTGTGTTACAATTGCCTGTAATATGTAGTACAGTAATATGCTGTGCAGGTTTGAAGCCTGGGAGCAATAGGCTATGCCATATAACCTAGGTGAATAGCAGGCTGTACCAGCTAGGTTTGTGTAAGTATGCTCTACCTTGGTCACAGGCCAATTAATTACCTAACAATATATTTCTCAGAATGCATCCCCATCATGAAACAATACATAACTCTATATGAATATATTAGGTTTGGTGGAAATTTTGCTTTATAGGAGGTATTATTTAGGGTCTTTTCTACCTTTTATAGGAGGTATTATTTAGGGTTTTTCAGAAGAGACTCCACAACATTTATGAATAAAATAGAATACTTTTCTCTCTTACCTAATAGTCTGGGGTGCCAGGTAGACATTTCTCCACAAGGCCATCTAGGGACTCAAATGTGTGGTGCATTTCTGCTGCTTCTGCCACAAATGCTGTGAGGCTTCCATCTCTGGGTCTAGGGAATTTATTCCAGTAAATTTCTTTACAGGATGAAAGATATCTCATTGGCGCCAGGGAGGTGGGAAGAGAACACGGAGGTCAGGCACCGTTTTAAAAGATTTGAAATGGAAGCTGTGACATGACTGTGGATCATCCCTCTCATTCATGGCCACGTACAGCTATAAGTCTCTACACTTATGGCCACACAGCTCAACCAAAAGGGGTGGATGTAGGAAGTTCTGTTAATAAAAAGCGGAAGGGGAGAATCAATAACTTAATAATAGGGGACAATAACATTCAATTTAATATATACATTGAATCAAGGAATACTTCACCATAACCACTAAAAGATATCCACACACACACCCATACCCACACACATACTACTCATATCGATGTCTATCTTATAAGATATATATTAATATCATATCATATATATATAAAATATGTATCATAGCTGAAAGTAAAGGGAAACATGCTAAAGCACTGCTAAGCACTTCTTATAGACATAGAGAAGATCTCAGAAGACTAAGACTAGCATGATGGTTAGAAGGCAAACTAAATATATGGAACTAGAAGAAAAACTTATTTTGAAAAGACAGAGCTAAATATTCTTGTGTAAACTTTTTGAGGCTGTTTTAGTGAGGGTTTCTGTTTGTATATAGCAAACTCTAACTGCGCCTAGCACACGAAAGCTGATTAGACTTATTAAAAGACTCTTCAGGGCTTGTAGACGTAACAGCACCCTGGAGGGGTTTGAAAATAGGCATACATTAAGAAGACAGTTTCAGGTCGAGATATAAGAAATCTAGCAACCATCTTCACCAGGAGAAGACACATGGCTAGCTAGGATGAAGTCTCCACTGTTGTGGGACTATTGTAAATGAATTATAACTTTCCCCTTGTCTTTGGCTTATATAGGATTAGCTAAGACTTGATCACATGTCCCGTGGTCTGGTTGCCTCTGTGACACAACTAGGGCAATTTCTCTTGCCAAGACTACACATAATGGAGACTCCCCCAAAACTCAGAAGGGAGGTAAGAGGCAAATTAAACATTTTTTTTTAAGTCTACTACAGATCCTGGCAAAGGCCTTCTGGTTTGATTTTATAGCCAGTGGTGATCTGGCTCCAAATCCTATCTCTCTGGAATTATGGCTTCTGCAGGTTTAATCAATCACCTCTTACTGGTTTAATTCAGGAGCCTCTTCTCTTGTCTTGGACACTTTTGGTAATTAAGCCTACTCTTTCTACTTGAAACACCCATACTCATCTTTCAGGACATTATCTCCCTCTGATTCTACCTTTTCTTCTCTGCTTGTTCTCTACCAGACTTTCATTTTTTCTCTGACTACTTTTTAAAAACTGGTTTTCTCTAGAAATTCAGTCTTTGTTTCTTTTTCCTTCTGACCTCCATACTCTGAGTAACACTGTTCACTTTTTACTTTCCACATTTAACACATATATGAATAAATTCCAAATCGACATGCTTCCTGCTTGGCCTCTCTTCTCATAAGACGCAGATCGGAATTAAATGCTTACACCAAGAAACTGACATGTCCATAACCAAACTAGATATGTTCTCACAAATTGTTTTATTCCTCTTATTCTCTATCTCTATGAAAAAAACACTATTTTTAATTGATGCAAACAGTTATTGAATCTTCTCTTTCTCTTTCTCAATCTCATAATTGCCATCAACATAATTTTTGTTGTCAAGATCTATTAATTCTATGCTCAAGTCTTGCTTCTTTCTCTCTGCTCTTTTCTACCCTTACCCTCCCTGTCTTAGCTTAGGCCCTACATATTGTGTCTTTTCATGAACTGATGATTAAAGTTTTCCATGAGTTTTCATTCATGATCACAGCTTTCTCATTTTAAATATGGATGTTATATTTGAAGTGACTACATAAAATTGCTAATCAGGACTTTCATTTTTGCTTTCTTAAAATTGTAAAAGACCATGATTGATAAGCCATACGGTTCAGGCCAGAAGGTGATAAATAATTTAAAATCATTTATTAAAGCATTAAACATTTTACAAACGGGATTACACTTAAAGAATATAAAACTCTCCATTTTTTATTGATAAAGGTAATATTGAACATTTTCAAAACACAAATGGATTTCAAATTCAGTATTGCCTTTAAAAAATTTAAAATACTTTCTTTCCAGCTTCACTGAGATACAACTAAAGTACAATAAGCCACATATCTATGAAGTATACAACTTGATAGGTTTTTATATATGTATACACCCAAAAAACTATCACTACTATTAAGAAAATGAACATATCAATGACTGTAAATCCTATTTATACATCTTTATAACCCATCTCTCTTTCCTCCATGTCTTCAGGCAACCACTAATTTACTTTCTGTTTCTACAGATTAGGTTTCATTGTCTAAAACAAAAATCATACATGAAAGTAAAATCATACAGTTTTCCCTCACTCAGCATAATTACAGATTCATTCTTCTTGTTTAATCTATTAATAATTTATTACTTTTATTGCTCAGTAGTATTCTACAGCAGGAGTATATTTTCTTTATGCATTCACCTGTTAATGTACATATAGATTAGTTCTAGGTTTTTGTCTACCACATATAAAATTGTTATAAACATTCATTTACATATCTTTGTGTAAATATATGCTTTTACTTGTCTTGGGTAAATATCTAGATCACATTATAGGTATGTGCTTAAGCTGCCAATTGTTTTTCAAAGTGGCTGTACTATTTTATATGTCCACCTGCAGTATACGAAATTTGAAGTTCCTCCACATCCTAGTTAATATTTGGTATGGTAATTCTTTTTAATTTTATCAATTCTAATAAATATATAGTGTTTTACCATTGTGGTTTTAATTTGCATTATTTTAATGATTAATGATATTCAGAATATTTTTATATTCTTATTTGATATTCACATAATTTTTTGAAGTATTTGTTCAAATATTGAACACATTTTTATTGGACTCTTTGTTTACTAATTATTGAGTTTTGAGTTTTCCATATAATCCAGATACAAATCAATTGCTGGGTTTATATTTTGTCAATATTTTTTTCTGTGCCTTTCCTTTTCATTTTCTTAATACTAATTGGATTTGTAGTTAAAAATCTTGTCACAAAGGAAATGCCAAGCCCAGATATCTTCACTACTAAATAGAGTTAATAATGCATGTGGAAGTAAAATATATGAAAACAAAGGAACAAAAGCAGGGGGAGAGGAAGTGGAAGAATTCTGTGATAAAGGCCTTACACAATAGGGAAAGTAGAATGAAATTACTTGAAGGTACACTTTCTTATACAAGGCATAGTTTTTGCTTCCTGTATTTTAAATAAAAGATACAAATATGCTAAATGTGAAAGTTTGTGAAAAAAGATTTCATGCTTACATTAATCAAAAGAAAGATGGAATGTCTATATTCATATAAGAACATGTAGACTTTAGAACAAGGAATGTTTTATGGGATAAAGAGGGTCTTTTATGATAAAGTCATTAATTCATAAAAAATCGTTACAAATCTAAATTTGTATACACATAATAATAGAGCTTTAAGATTTATGAAGCAAAACCTGATAGAAATGAAACATAAGAATAAATTTACAGCTATAGTCAGATATTTCAACACTCCTCTCTCAATAATTGATAGAACAAGTAGACAAAAAATCAATAAGAATATAGGAGATTTGAACAAGGTTAACAACATGACATTTATAGGACACCCCACAATAAAACAGCAGAATAATATCTTTTCAAGTGAAAACGGTAATTTTTGAAGGCATAATTTTATGGGCCGTAAAATACAGGTATCAATAAATTTAAAATAATTCAAGTATGTTTTCTGAAAAAATTGAATTAAATTAGTAATCAACAACAAAGTGATTTCTAGAAAATCCATAAATATTTGAAAACTTAATAACCTACTTCTAAGTAACACAGGGACCAAAATAAAACACACAAAGTAAACAAAAAATTATTTTGAATTAAACAAAAGTGAAAACACTGTATAGCAACATTTGTAGGATATAACTTAAGCAGTGTTCAGAAAACTTTATAGCATTAAACACTCAGAAAAGGTGAAAGATCTCAAATCAATGATCTTAGCTTTAACCTAAACTAAAAAAGAAGAGTAAATTATATCTAACAAAAGCAGAAGAATAAGTAATAATTATAAATATGTAATAGTAATTAATAAATACAATAAAGATGAAAATAAAATATACAGAGATACCTTGAAGATATTGCAGGTTTCATTCCAGACTACTGCAATAAAGTGAATATTGCCATAAGGCAAGTCACATGAATTTTTTGGTTTCCCAGTGCACATAAACATTACATTTACACAATAGTGTAGTCTATTTAAAGTATACAAAACATTATATCCAAACACATGTGCATACCTTAGTTAAAAATACTTTTTTTTTGTAAAAATTGCTACCAATCATCTGAAACTTCAGGCAATCCTGATATTTTTGATGGTGGACATTCTTGCCTTGATGTTCATAGCTACTGACTAATCAGGGTAGTGATTGCTGAAGGTTAGAGTGGCTGTGACAACTTTTTAAAATAAAGGAACAATGAAGTTTGCTGCATCAATCAACTTTTCCTGTCATAAAAATATTTATGTACCATGTGATGCTATTTGAGAACATTTGACCCACAATAGAACTTTTTTCAAAATTGGAGTTAATACTCTTAAACCCTGCTGCTGATTTATCAACTAAGTTTATGAAATGTTCTAAATCATTCATTGTCATTTCAACAAGGTTCAGAGCATCTTCTCCAGGACCAGATTCCATCTCAAGAAACCATTCTTTGCTCATCTATAAGAATCTACTCCTCATCTGTTCGAGTTTGATCACAAGGTTGAAACACTCCAGTTGCATCTTCAGATTCCTCTTCTAATTCTCTTGCTATTTCCACCAGGCCTGCAGTTATTTCCTCCACTAAAGTTTTGAACTCCTCAAAGTCATCCATAAGAGTTGAAATAAACTTCTTCCAAACTCCTGTTACTGTTGATATTTTGACCTCCTCCCATGAATTATGAATGTTCTTAGTGACATCTAGGATTGTGACTCTTTACCAGGTTCTTGGTTTATTTTGCCCAGGTCTTTCAGAAGAATCACTATCTACAGCAACTGTAGCCTTCTGAGTTTCTTTTTTCTTTTGTTTTGACAAGGTCTCATTTTGTTCGCAGGCTAGAGTGCATTAATCCTCAAACTCCTCGGCTCAAGCAATCCTCCTGCCTCAGCCTCCCCTATGCTAGGACTACAGCCACATGCCATCACACCTGGTACGTTAGTCTGTTCTTTGATTGCTATAAAGAAGCATCTGAGGTTGGGCAATCTATAAAGAAAATGGTTTATTTTGGCTCACACTTCTGCAGACTATACAGGAAGCATAGTGCTGACGACTGCTTCTAGTGAGACCTCAAGGAGCTTCAATTCCATGGCAGAAGGTGAAGCGGAAGCAGGCATGTCACATGACAAGAGAGGGATCAAAAGAGAGAAGAGGGAGTTCTTGCACACTTTTAAACAACCAGATCTTGCATCAAATCAGAGTGAGAACACGCTCATCACCAAGTGGATGGCGACAAGGCATTTGTGTGGGATCCCTGCCCCGTGTCCAATACCTCCAATACCTTTGGATGTTTGTTCCCTTCAAATCTTATGTGGAAATGTAATCTCCAATGTTGGAGGTGGGGCCTATTAGGCCACCATAAGATTTGAAGGGGCCAGGCATGGTGGCTCATGCCTGTAATTCCAGCACTTTGGGAGGCCGAGGCAGGTGGGTCAAGAGGTCAAGAGATTGAGACTATCCTGGTTAACATGGAGAAACCCCGTCTCTACTAAAAAATAAAAAACAAAAAAAAACTAAAAAATTTTGGTGCCACATGCCTGTAGTCCCAGATACACAGGAGGCAGGAGGCTGAGGCAGGAGAATCACTTGAACCTGGGAGGCAGATGTTGCAGTGAGTGAAGATTGCACCACTGCACTCCAGCCTAGTGACAGAGTGAAACTCCATCTAAAAAAAAAAAAAAAAATTGGAAGGGAACAAGCATCCAAACCATATCACCCAGCTAACTTGTTTTTATTTTTTGTAGATGGGGTCTCCCTATATTGCCCAGACTGATCTTGAACTCCTGGGCTCGAGAGGTCTTCCTGCCTCAGCCTCCTCAAGTTCTGGGATTTCAAGTGTGAGCCCCATTATGCTTGGTCTGAAATTTATTTCTTAAAGAATAAGACTTGAAAGTTAAAATTACGCCTTGATATATGAGTTGCTTAATGAATGTTCTGTAAGCAGGCATAAAAACAACACTAATTGACTTGTACAGCTCCATCAGAGCTCTTAGGTAACCAGGAGTTTTGTCAATGAGACGTAATATTTTGAAAGAAATCTTTTCCTCTGAACAGTAGTTCTCAACAGTGGCCTTACAATATTCAGTAAAGCATGCTGTAAACACATATACTGTCACCCAGACTTTTTTTTGTCTCATTTGTAGACCACAGGCAGAGTAGATTCAGCATAATTATTAAGAGCCTTAGGATTTTCCAAATTGTAAATGAGCCTTGGCTTTAATGTCAAGTCATCAGCTACATTAGCCCCTAACAAGAGAATCAGCCTGTCCTTTGTAGCTTTGAAGTCAGACATTGTTTTCGCCTCTTAAGCTGTAAAAGTCCTAGATGTGATCTTCCAATATAAGGATGTTTTATTTAGGTTGAAAATCTGTTGTTTAGTGTAGCCACCTTCATCAATGATCTTAGCTAGGTGTTCTAGATAACTTGCAGCAGCTTCTACCTTAGCACTTGCTGCTTCACATTATATTCTAATGTTATAGATGTGGCTGTTTTTCCCTAAACTTCACAAACCAACCTCTGCTAGCATCAGACTTTTCTTCTGCAGCTTTTTCACCTGTCTCAGCCTTCATAGAACTGAAGACAGTTAGGGCCTTTATTTGGATTAGGCTTTGGCTGAAGGGAATGTTGTGGCTGTTTCATTTTCTACTCAGGTCACTAAAAATTTCTCCATATCAGCATTAAGGCTGCTTTGCTTTCTTATTATTCATGTGTTCACTGGAGTAGATTTTTAATGTCCTTTGAGAACTTTTCCTTTGCATTTATAACTTGGCTAATTGTTTGGCACAAGAGGTACAGGTTTTAGCCTATCTTGTCTTTCAACGTGTTTCCCTCACTAAACTTAATCACTTCTAGCTTTGGATTTAAAATGACGTATATGGAACTCTTCTATTCACTAGAACACTTACAGGCCACTGTGAGGTTATTAGTTGGCCTAATTTCAATATTGTGTCTTGAGGAATAGAGGGCCCCAAGGACAGGGAGAGAGACAAGGAATGGCCAGTCAGTGGAGCCAGTGTGTCAGAATACACCCATTTATTCATTAAGGTTGATGTCTTATATGGGCACAGTTTGAGGTGCCCCAAAACAATGACAGTGGTGACATCAGGGATTACTAATCACAGATTACCGTAACAGATGTAATAGTCATCACAATGTTTGAAATATCATGAGAATCACCAAAATGTGACAGAGAGACATGAAGTGAGCATATGCTGTTGGGAAAGTGGTACCTTATGAAACACAAAGTATCGCCACAAATCTTTAATTTGTAAAAAAAAAAAAAAAAAACAAATCTGCAAAGTGCAATAAAGTGAAGCTCAATAAAATGAGGTATATGCCTGTAATTATATATAATAATAAAAATAAAAGCAGATAAAAAGAAAACCAATAAAGAAAGTCAGTCAAATTGAAATTTTGATCCCTAAGAAAGTCAACTAAATTAATAAACTTCTAGCCAGACTCATTAGGAAAATTAAAGAATAGACATAAAAGACCAATATCAGAAAAAAGAGGTGATATTAGATCCAACAAACATTGAAAAGATAAAAAAAATTATATATGAAAAAATTTATGCTAATAAATATAACAAAATAAAATCATTACATGCCTTAAAGACACAAACCACCAAACTCAGCAAAGCTCACTCAAGAAAAAAGTAACCTCGGTATCTCTAACTGAATTTTAATATCTTCTCAGAAAGAAAATTTCAGGCACAAATGTCTTCACTGCTGAATTCTACCCAATATTTTCAATTGTGCTTTAACTCTTCCAGAAAATGGAAGAGGAATGAATACTTTCAAACTCATTTTTTAAAGGACTACCTTTCCCTAACACCAAAACTAGATGAAGATATCACAAGAAAAAAAGGCTACTGATCAATATCCCTCATGAATATAGAAGCAAATATTTTTAAGTAAATGTTAGTAATACGGTTCAACAATATGTTAAAAAATACATCATAATTAAATGAGGTTTTTGTTTTGTTTTGTTTTGATGGAGTCTCGCTCTGTCGCCCAGGCTGGAGTGCAGTGGCGCGATCTTGGCTCACTGCAAGCTCCGCCTCCCGGGTTCACGCCATTCTCCTGTCTCAGCCTCCCGAGTAGCAGGGACTACAGGCGCCTGCTGCCACCCTGGCTAATTTTTTGTATTTTCAATAGAGATGGGGTTTCACCCTGTTGACCAGGATGGTCTCGATCTCCTGACCTCGTGATCCACCCGCCTCGGCCTCCCAAAGTGCTGGGATTACAGGCATGAGCCACCGCGCCCGGCGAGTTAAATGAGTTCTATCCAGGAAATGAAAATTCAGTGTGAAAATCAATGCATGTAGTTCCCCGTATTAATGAAGTAAGTAAGAAAACCTGTACGGTCATCTGCATAGATGTAAATAAAAGATTTGACAAAATTTAACGTTCATTAATGATTAAAATAAAAATTATCAAAACGCTATAAAGGGCATCTTTGTAAAACTCTTGTCAGTGTCCCACAAACCCTTGCTGGCTTCAGAAGTGGATGTCTGGTGGAGAACTTCCTCAATACCATTCAACAGCTCATGAGGACCACAGGAAGTACCACTAGGCTTAGGGTGATCTCCAGGGAACTCAAAATAAGACTGCTTACTTTTTTTTACAGCTGAAGTTATTGGCCATATGTCTCATCTTCTCCAAGGCCTACATGGCTCCCCAGGGCAGAGAGGCTCAGTGTTTTTTTCACAGCCTCTGCTAACCTTAGAGTACAAGCTTCTCATAACAGAGATGATGTCTTAAACTTTCTTTTGCTCACTAATTATGCCAAGCATAACACCATGACGTAGCATTTTATCTATACTTACTTACTACATTATTTTTTTTTGGAGTGGAAGGTGTTAAAAGTGAGGAATTAAAATTAAAATGGTTTCCCTTATCACTGACATATCAATCCCTCCTGCCAACTCTTTTGTCTAGGATTGTAGGATTCTTGGACATCAGGGAGGAATAAATAAGGAATGTCTTGGAAGGAGGCCCAGATCACCATTTTCTCACTGAAATTAAATTAAGCTGTTGAAAGAAAGAAAACTCGTGATCCAGGGTGTAGTCTTTTTTCATCTCCCCTTTAAATACTGCTCTTTTGTTATTAACTTACTTGTTCATTTGATTGTTAAGATGAAATGTGTATATTTTTTCTTCTAAAGCATATAACAATCTAGATGATGATGATGATGATGATGGTGATTATTTTTCACTGGAGAAAATGCCTCTTCTTTTGACATGCATGCTGGAACTATCAGTGTCTGCTGACACATTGGATAAATATCCTGATGGAGAAACACTGTGAAAATACTTTGGTGATTGACTTGATATTCACTTTTCATGTGGCTGTTTTTAGCACCAGAAGATTCTTATTTTATTAAAATTAATTCTGTTTGGTGACCCTTCTGCAAGGATACTCTGACCCTTTACAGTAACAGCCAAATACATTTTTAGCTCATTATCTGGTACATTTTATCATGCCATTGGCTACATGAAGAGCTGATATACTCTTACTGACCTTCACATAGAGTTGAGTTTAGAAAGCTACAGAAATGGCATAAGGTTAATGCTAAAATAAAAAAATAAGCATATACATATATATCTATACACACATACATACATATATGCACACACACATATAACAGGCTTTTAATGTATTGAAAACTTGGAAAAATGGAAACTGGATTTTAATAAATTTCAGTAAATAAATAAACCTTCCTTTTTGCTAACTTCAAATCCATCCTCAGGAGATCTTATTATATGATTTAGGGGAAAAATACATACACACACACACATTCACACTCATATTTGGGATAAAAATACAACCTCTGAAGTTTCCTATTTGAAATAATAACGATTCTTGAAACTGACTACTATTGTTCATCCCCTCCAGGAATGACCTCCCAGGTTGAGAAAACAAAGCCTGGAAAGAAGTCCAAATAATCTACAATAAATTAAATCCTTGCATTCTTTAGAAAGTAACCCGAAATCAGGGAGCAAATTAACATATAACTTCGTCTCCAGATGTACCCTCTTGCATTTTTAAACCTCTGCTGAACCAGCTTTCTAGTTTTAAAAAGGTTGTTTATATTAAGAGCTCTTAAATTGTTATATTTAAGTCAGTATTTCTTAAATTCAAAGTTTTTTATAAAAAAACTAAGTTCCATTATATTTAACATTGATCAGGCTACACTACAATTGGAGCCCTAACTAATGTTTCAAAAATTTAGACTACTTAATTACCATCATCAGCAGGTACTAATAATTCTTGGAGTCCCAAAAAATGTCCCAGGCAGTTTCCATGTTGCATTTCTCTTGGTCTATGGAAACAAGTGGCAAGAGTAGTTGAAAGTAAATGAGCTGTTCTTTCAATTTAATTCAAGATGTTTTCAGTACTCTGAATAAAAGACTTTAGAAACTGTTATTTTTTTCTTCTGATCTTTATAATGCCCCTTGAATTAAAAGCTAAGCTGACACTTTAATTGTGGTCAGGCCAAAGCAGTGTATTCATAGACTGGATAAATGCTAATTTGTCAGCCAGGCTAAATTATGCATGTCCTCCTATCTTTCCATTTCCCATGACTGTTCGCAGTTGGGGGTTGCTTCTCTATCCCTGGTTTCTCTAGACGTCTTTGCAATTGAATCACTAAGATGCTTCCTGTTAGTGAGAACTAACTCTCTCTGTCTTCGCTACTACCTATCCTTATGCTTCTGTCTTCTACCGGAATATTTGTTAATATTGTGCAAGAAGAATACACTATGTGGATTACTTTTAAAATCAAATGTTTGATGTTAAGGTAAATTTTATTTTTATAACAAAGTTCTCAAAGGCACAAAAAAGAAAATAGACAAAACATTAATCCACAGTGAAAAACAGAGGACTCTTATTTATTATTGGAAAGGGTAGAGACTTGAACAGATTTCATTTGTAATTTATTATAACTTTATAATGAATTTGTGCAGAATTATATTCTGAGAGAATTTTTAATACATTACCATTTCTACATATGGCTGGGGAAAACCAAGACACAGGTAAAATAGTAAGTTAATAAAGATCATCAGTCGTCAACTTGTATTGCAAAGAGCCTCGGGAGTCACTGAGTTAGATGAGGGAACTCCAAGCAATGGCTCCGTTCAGAGTCAACTTGATGACTCTTCTTTGAGAGCCTCCAGCTGATTTATATGTTGAGATTTTCTGTTAGATTCTTAAATAAATCTGATTTATATCTTGAGACTTTCTGTTAGTTTCTTAATGTTTCTGCTGCTTTAAAAAGAAAAGTTTTGAAAACCACTGAATTCAACTGTAGTTATGCCTATCATAACTACAGTTATGAAGATTACATGAGGATTATACCAGAAGAATGACTGACGCAAATAAATTAATTTTCAGTCAATTTTGAGCCTTCCAGCAAGATAAGTAGCATTTCTTGAAGATGAGGTTTCTGATTTGTTGGTTTTTCTATTGCTTACTCTGCAGCATAGTGAAGCCTCCAGAAATACTTTCTTTCCTGTATAAATTCATTTTACTGATCTTAGCCAGTATCTTCCTAGATAAAAGGGCCATCAAGATTTCCAACAAGGGCCTTTACCATTTGATTTCCCATCATAGGATAAGTTCAGAGCACAGAACACAGCCCGAAGCCCCATGATTCAGGTCCCTAGATTACAAAGGACCAGACAGTATTCACCCCTGAAAACAAAGGTCTTTTTCTCTAGTACTGTAGTTTCTGGAAGAAACAGTTGTTTAGACATTAAAAAAATCAGGAAATCCAAAATGAATAAACATGTGAAAATGTAGAAATTGACTGTTGGTGAGGACTTGAAGATTCTTTCCATATTTTGAAGATGTGGTTAAATATTAAATATAATCAAAATGTTTCTACAATTGCATGGCCATTTCTTTCTGGCATTGCCTTGATGATTTTACCTCTGTGCCCCAGACTCTCAGTGTTGGCTCTGAAGGAGTTAATTTGCTGCTTATACTCCCTGCTCATCCTGTGTGGATCTTGTATCATGAGACGATGAAATATTTGACTGTACATGCCACTCAGACTTGACTAAAATAAGAAACATCACCTTCTTTTCCTAGTCACACATTCACTTAAAAATATGTCTATTCACATATCATGTACATGACTCAATAAGAAATAAAACATTCAGGGCACCCTAAAGTAAAAAGAAACTTTGATATACCCCTTTACCTGGTTAAGTTTTTAGGACAGTATAAAGGTTGGCAAATTCTGGCCTATGGACCACATCTGGTCTGTAGCATGTGTTGGTATACCTTGGGAGCTAAGAATGGTTTTTACAGTTTTTAATGTTTGAAAAAAGGAAAAATATTTTATTATAGATGAAAATGATTCAAAATGCAAATTTAGTGCTTATAAAAAGGTTTTCTTGAAGCTACACTTATTAAGTTAGGTATTGCCTATGGGTCTACTTTCACATAATAATCAAAATTGATTAGTTATAACAGAGACCATATGGCCCACAAAGTCTAGAATATTTACTACTGGTCCTTTACAGAAAACATTTACCAACCCCTGGAATAGTGAATTTCTTTATTTATAGCTGAATTTCAACCCGAATTTTGCATCATTTACTCAATTTCCCAATTTGGATGTCAGTCTGGGTGCCATGTTTTCTCTGGTGGCTCTTCTTCTAACTTCTTGATAAGATTATCTTTTCTCTCTAGACATAATAGCCCCCAAGTTGGCTTACGCTTTTTGTTCTGTCATTTTAAAAAAGAAAAAAAATGTATGAACAAAACAAGAGAGGGAATACCAGCTTCCTTTGCTATTGGAAGACATCGATTTGGAGCTGAGATTTAAGAATATACCCAGATTTAGCCCTGGAATAGCCTAATATTTTCTGTTTCTCCCTTTTTGGAAAAACTAAGACATTTTCTCTTCTTTTCCTGTTTTATAGTTCATGTGCAACAGCTTGTCAATTGCTCAATACTCTTGTTTGCTTCTGAGATATCTGAAGTTACACCTTGAAGGATATTTAGAGAAGAGAGAAATCAATTTGGCAGTGATTTAAGAGGTTCCTTAGGATGCACTGAGGCCCATCTTTTTTGCTTCTTGGTGGCTTAAGATACAGTTTTGCCATCTGATATAGGACTACTTACTAACCTATGATTTAGTAGCAGATATTTTAGATATATATATATATATTTTGTCATCCAGACATTCCCTGTCCTAAAGTAACGCTTGATTAAAATGAATCTTGTTTCCTAGAGAAATCAGCATGGTACTGCAGATTGGCTATTTGTAAACTCCTTCTGAATCTATCTATAGCACAGTGAAACAGGAATTAGAAGCAACATGGCTATACTCTGGAACATTTTCCTTAGGTGTTTTATCCACAGAAACAGCTTTGGAGCTGTGAAAGCACTTCTGTAAGTGTTTTGAATTTAAATTCATGCAATGTGCTAATTATTTACTCTGTTTATAGAGTGTTTCTTGGCTCACATACTTTTTTGTATGATTTTATATATGTGTGTTACATACAGAGATACATAGCATTCTGGATAAATATTAGCTAGTGGATCAAGCTTCATAGTGCAACTAGCACTTATTGTTTTCCTTAAATGGGATAGTATTCATAAACTTTATATATGTGTCTTTTATTTTTATTTTAAGGATTATAGAAATTCCAGTGTTCATTGCAAATAAAATATTTGTGATGGTGAAGGATTAATTACTGTTTTATAGTACTCTCCACTATTGATTTTACATTACATGTTTATTTGTTTGTTATCAGTCTCCTTCATTAGAATGTAAGTCCCATGAGTAGGGTGTTCAATTTGTTCATCATTGTATCCCCATCACCTAAAACCATGCCTGATACATAGGGTGTGCCCAATACTTATTGAATGAGGAAATTCTGTGGCACCACTCAATCTGTGAGAACTGGAATAGCGAGAATAACATATAGTGGATAATATGAATTATCTGCAGAAATCACTTTAAATGTCTTCATAATTTCAAGTTGATGAAAGGACAAGAAAATCTAAGCCCATTTTGACAAGAGGAATCTGTAGCTGTATCACTGATAGTAACATCTGAACAAAGAATATGTTTACATAGAAGTCAAGAAAAGGGGGCCGGCCGCGGTGGCTCAAGCCTGTAATCCCAGCACTTTGGGAGACCGAGACGGGTGGATCACGAGGTCAGGAGATCGGCCCATCCCGGCCTACACGGTGAAACCCCGTCTCTACTAAAAATACAAAAAACTAGCCGGGCGAGATGGCGGGCGCCTGTAGTCCCAGCTACTCCGGAGGCTGAGGCAGGAGAATGGCGTGAACCCGGGAGGCGGAGCTTGCAGTGAGCTGAGATCCGGCCACTGCACTCCAGCCTGGGTGACAGAGCGAGACTCCGTCTCAAAAAAAAAAAAAAAAAAAAAGAAAAGGGAGCCTCTAGGGTAAGACTGTCACAGTATTTTACTTCGCTATGAGGGTGAAATTCAATGGCCAGGAATCTTGAATAACCAGACCCTTCTTCCTACCAAAGGAAGTAAATTTCTGCAGCCACTAAGATCATGCAACCAAATCTATACTCTGACTTTATTCTCATTACCAGAGTTTTCATTATAATTGAGCTTGCTCTTAAATGAAGGGACAAATCTTACCAGTAGATTTGGGTTGAATTGGCCAGTCTTCTGATATCACTACAAATACATTAATCAACATTCTTTTTAACTCTATGTGAGTTTGCTTAGTGTTTTCTGAAACTGATCACTCCTGGGTACTCTGAGCCTAATGTTTTGATTGTTGTCCCTTTGCTGCCTTAGAGACTAATCAGTTTTCACAGGTTAGAGAAAACTATCTCCAGTTTGCTATTCTCTATCTCCTGAAGGACAGAGATCTCCACAATACCAGAGTTTAGTATGTTATTGGTATTATCTTGGTGAGATTCAGCTACATGAGGCTGGGTTAACTAAAAAACAAAAACACCACCACAAAGTCAAACAAAAGGAAAACAAAAATTTTTGAAAAGGCACAGTGGCTTAAGACAATTCTAATTCTTCTCTCATTTAAGCAAAGTCACATGTCTAGGAGACTCTGTGGGTAACTGATCTCCAAGGGACAACTTAGTGATTTGGCTGAGAAAGGCTGAACCATCCTAAAGCCACAAAATCTGGAACTTGCTGGCCAGCCAAGTGGGGAGAGAGCTCATATGCTGGCTTGAAAATTCTGTCATACAGGAGAAAGACTCATTACATCAACTCATATTTCATTCGCCAAAAAAGAAGGCAAATTGGCCATTGATATCTAAATGTGTTCAAGAAGTGCAACTCTCTTATGGAAGGCAAAGGAATATTGGAAAAGTTGGTGAACAACACTTATAGCTACTACTGTTAAAAGAAAGAGTTAATTCAAATGTGCAATTTAAAATGTCAGCTTGCAAGATATTTAACAGTTTAACATTACTATTTTGAAAAAAAACACGGGATTTTTATATTTATATATATATACACTCACACACACATATATACACATAGACATATATATCCACACATATATGTATGTATGTATGTATGTATGTAGATATGTGACATTATATTCACTCTACTGGTAACTTCTCAATGATTTATCACCCACTCTACTGATACCTAGAACTCATAAGGATCTCAGTAAACTAGTTTAATCAAATACTATAGTTGAGAACATTTTAAAATATTTTTTTCTTTATGATTTTATAAAACATCCTTAATCTCTACTTAGAATTTGAATCACTTGAATGTGGCAGAATGACTGAATTCTTCCCCCTGTAGTTTCATCTTCACTAATGAGAAGTCATTTTCACTTCTCTTAGCAAAAGGACAAGGCAGGAACATTGGTTCCTGAAACCCAAGGCTTTAGGTCTTCCAGAAAAATATAAAGACACATCTGTTTTCCCAGCTTTTAGAGAATAGGAGTTGGTTTATTCGAGAGAGGAAAAGTTGTGCCTCAACACTGAGAGGAGGAGCTTAAACTCAAGTGTTGGGAGCCATGGTGGTTTTTATTTGCTGAGATATACAGCAGGGATTGCAGGTTGTGAGCAACAGACCACAATGCCTTAGAATGGACAACATGGACTTGGACAAAGATGATCTCAGCATCAAAAATGATGAACTAAAGACCAGAGCCCCTCCCTTTGTTTTCTTAGGAGAGTGTGTCTCCTAAAATCCTCTGTAGGGATCTCTGTGTCTTATATTACACATTTCATCATAGAGAGTCAAAAATTTTTACTTGATAAAGAGAAATAAAGTAATTGGATACTTTTTACGAGAAATTGTAAAGAAACAAATACATAGCATTGCAAAATAAGTAGGCTTAATTCTTTGTGTGAATGTAGTTTTCCAGAACTTGTGTGTGCGCTCTTAGTAAGTAGAGTTTTTAAGTCATTTTACTATCCTGTGTTCTAACTCTACTCAACTATTTCCAAGAGGTGAGACATTTTAAATCTCTTCGAATTTATTTAGATTTTAGTTGTCTTCTAAACAGCACAGTATGTGTGTTTGTGTGTGTAGGGGGGTCAATTTCAATTTTTTAATTTTTTTCCTAGCTGTATTTTAGTGATTTAAGGAAGCATCTTCAATGCATATCAATATTGAGGTTCTAAAAAGCACTGTTATTGCTGCACAAAGGGAAACATCGAGGGCTAGCAGAATTAGGGAGTTGGGATAGACTCTGGCTGCATCTAATGGTGTGGAGACTGGTGCTGTTCCTTGATTATCAACTTAGTATAAAGAAAACCCGTGCTCAGGTTTGACTGATACTGCTACTTTCTATTCCTTTTCCCTCAGACGCCTCATTGGAGACTTTACATTGCTCAACTGCAGAATTTATTCTTTATTTTATTAATGGGAAAGGAATAGTTTTTAGGCCTGTAATTTCTAATGTGGTTCATTATAGTACTGGGAAGATGGGACTTCATGAAGACTGGTCTGGCATTGATCAATTCTTAACCATCAAAGAGACTTGATTCTCTAACTATATCTGAGTGATATTCTGAAGTGTAAACCACAGACAGTCTTCTTGGGATGTATGAAACCATCACAAGGACAGAGGTGAAAATTGATAACGAGCTTATTCAGCCAACAAATATGTATTCACAAACTACTTATTCAGAACTATGTGGCTGCTGAGGACATGATAGTGAATAATAGAAAGCAGGTCCTATATCCACTGGGCTATGTTTTAGTTGCTTTTTCATTGAAAAACAGTGAACATGTAAAATTTTATATGTAAGTTTTATGAGAGTGAGTTGACAGATATAGTAGTCAGGGTTCTCTAGAGGGACAGAACTAATAGCATATATGTCTATTAGTATGCTATTGGCATATATGACATATATACGGAGAACTGACTCACACAATCACAAGGTGAATTCCCATGATCGGCCTTCTGCAAGTTGAGGAGCAAGGAAGGCAGTAGTAGCTCAGTCCCAAACCTCAAAAGTAGGGAAACCAACAGTGCAGCCTTCAGTCTGTGACCAAAGGCCCCAGGAGCCCCTGGCAAACCACTGGTGTAAGTCCAAGAGTCCAAAAGTCAAAGAATTTGGAGTCTGACATTCAGGGCAGGAAACATCCAGCATGGGAGAAAGATGGAGGCCAACTGGATTGTGCCCACCCACATTGTGAGTGGGTCTTCCTGTGGGTGAATCTTCCTCACCCAGTCAACTGACTCAAATGTCAGTCTCTTCTGGCAACACCCAGAAACACCCAGATAGACCTGAAACAATACTTTGTGTCCTTCAATCCAATCAAATTGACATTTAATATTCTTTTAAAATTAGTGAAAGTGAGATGTAATGGGTAGAGATCAGATAAGGAAGCTCATCTAGCCTTGACTTTGCTAAGGAGCTGTGTGATCTGAAGAACTTAGCTTAGCTTGGATGAATATTTCTTATCTATAAAATGAGAGAGTTGGCAACATGATCTGTACAGGTACTTCTCTTCTAAGACCATGTAAGTCCAATCTTAAACAAATTAAGTTAATATATGTAAATCTCTTAGAACAAAGTTTAGCAGAATGTAAGCGCTTTCAGAGTTTTAGTTATGATATGAAAATGATTATAATTTGCCTTTTAATCTGTATTCCTTTCCCTCTCTTGCATAGTTGTAATGTAAAGTAGACCATTCTTCCTAAAACTCCCAAAGATATTATCTGTGAGATAATAACAGAAATATAATTAGCTCTTGCATGTTGAAATTAGCCAAGGACTTTTAGAAAATCATTGAAGGGATTTTTTTTTTTTTAAATAAAGGGTAATTCTTTCTCAATGATGCCTATAAGTATATAAATGATCAGATTTTAGGTTGGTTAAAAAATTCTCATTTCATTGTTGCATATTTTGTGTCTAGTATAATGTACAATAGGTCAAATGTTAATATACTAAGTTTTGATATCTCAAATATAACTGTGCCATGTATAGTAATATAACGTTTATTGAATGATTCTATTATTCTGAGGGAAGACCCTTTATCTTGTATTTAGCCTTTGTGATTTTAACACAATTTTAACACATTTTAAATGAACAATATATATATATATATATATTTTGAGACAGAGTCTGGTTCTGTCTCCCAGGCTGGAGTGCAGTGGCGTGATCTCGGCTCACTGCAAGCTCTGCCTCCCGGGTTCACGCCATTCTCCTGCCTCAGTCTCCTGAGTAGCTGGGACTCCAGGCAGCCACCACCATGATCAGCTAATTTTTTGTATTTTTAGTAGAGACGGGGTGTCACCGTGTTAGCCAGGATGGTCTCGATCTGCTGACCTCATGATCTGCCCACCTCGGCCTCTCAAAGTGATGTTTTTAACAATAATAAATAACAATTAAATAATAGTACGAATCTACCATAGATTTAGTGTTAAATATGTAGCAGAATAGTACTAAGAAGCTTACTCACATTATCTCATTAATCCTGAAAGGTTGCTATTGTGTCAGTTTTACAGACTCTGAGATGATTTACTAATTAAAAACTTGGCCAAGGTAGCAGAACTGGGAAAAAGAAAGGCCAGGTTCCTGGGAATAATTAATGTGCTGCACTGTGCCTCTGTTCTGATGATCAGAATAAAACTGCCTTGTTTAGGTGAAATAGTCTTTCGAAGCACTGTTTTATTAAAAATGCAAATATTTAAGATTTCTATATCTATATTCATCAAGTAGGCACTTCTCTAAATTTTAATAAGCTTTTTATTTTAGAATAGCTTTAAATTCTAGTTTTAGATGGAGAAGTTAACAAAAATTATAAGGAGATTTCTCATACACCCAACACTGTTTCCCCTATTGTTAACATCTTACATTAGTATGGTACGTTAGTCACAGCTAATAAACCAATATAAAGACATTATGATTAACTGAAATCCATACTTAATCTATATCTCCTTAATTTTAACCTAATGTCCTTTCAGTATTTCTGTTCTAACATGCCATTCAGCATACCAAATGACATTTCGTCATCATGTCTCCTCTGGCTTCTCTTGGTCATGGCAGTTTCTCAGTTATTTCTTGCTTTTGTTGGCCTTGATACTTTTGAAGAGTACTGGTCAGGTATTTTGTAGAAACGTCTCTTCACTGGGTTTATTTGATTTTTTTTTTGTTTGCTTTTTGTGATTTGACTGTTTTATGGGTTTGGGGGAGGAATATCACATATCACAGAATTAAATTTACTTTCCCATCACTTCATATTAAAAGTACATTGCGGCCGGGCGCGGTGGCTCAAGGCTGTAATCCCAGCACTTTGGGAGGCCGAGACGGGCGGATCACGAGGTCGGGAGATCGAGACCATCCTGGCTAACACGGTGAAACCCCGTCTCTACTAAAAACACAAAAAAAAAAAAACTAGCCGGGCGAGGTGGCGGGCGCCTGTAGTCCCAGCTGCTTGGGAGGCTGAGGCAGGAGAATGGCGTGAACCCGGGAGGCGGAGCTTGCAGTGAGCTGAGATCCGGCCACTGCACTCCAGCCCGGGAGACAGAGCGAGACTCCGTCTCAAAAAAAAAAAAAAAAAAAAAAGTACATTGCTAGCAACATGACTTATTGCTGTCGATGTCAACTTTAACCGTCTGGTGGAGGGAAGAGTTTGTTAGGTCTCTTCAGTGTAGAGCTAGTAATTTTTCTCTGTTTCTGTAGTCTCCTTTTGGAAGGAAGTCATTGTGAGCAGTCCATATGAAGGAAGTTTTGCTTCACTTCCTGGAAAGAAGAGTACTTACATAAATTACTTGGAATCCTTCTGCATGGGTAATTTGTTCATTCTATACCATTGATTTATGTATTTGTTTGTTGTTTGTTCATATCAGTATGAACTCATGGCATTTATTTTATATATTGTATTATAATTCAATACTATATACATTTTTCTTGCTCAAATTATTACAATTTTATTCATGGGAGTTTTTTCAGTTGTCTCAAGTTTCTTTGACATACACTCATCATTGTATTTATTTGTTTGTTTTAGCATTTGCTTACTTTCTGGCACTATAAGATGCTACAGGCTCATCTTGTATATTTCTTGCCTCAGTTGTAGAGTAAGACATTTCTCTGAGGAACCTGGTTCTTTTTACCGAAGAATTGTATTAGAAACCAACAGCTGAGTGCTATGTGTGCTCGTTAATAATGTTGCTTTTCAGCCCTCTCAACTGACAAAGCAAGGAAATATGTATATACTGATCCAATTATATATACATATCTATAAACATTTTCTATATATAACCTTCTATATTTATATTAAGCTAAACATGAGTTCATGCTCACATCTCCAACTGTAATCATTATTACATAGATCATTTTAACTTTGTCCTCTTGCTTTTCTGTAACCACCCACTTCAACAGTGATAAACCTGACTTCCATTAATTTACTTGTTTGATTCCAGCATATGAAATTCATATGTGTATAGCTGCATCTCAATTCATATGTGTATAGCATAATCAGAACGTTTAACCTGTACTCCCATGGGAAATAACTGGATCAACTAGAGAACAGAGCTTATGGACAGTTGCTTTTGTCTTTAATCTTACAGATTACTCATTTCCAAAATTACTTAGGACAACATCCTTTAGTGAGGATATTTTATACATTTGTAATAGTTAGATTCTTTCTCAGAGTTTATATTCCAGCCTGGAACTTCCTGACCTCTGAAATAAATTTTAAAAATTCGAATAAATGTAGGTTTATTCTTTGTGCAGTAAAGTACTCTGGGTGTCTTAAATGCAAAGTGTTAAGTATCCACCCTGACATTTTCAAACCAAATAGTTTCTCAGCTCTCAAAAAATCTCCTGTGTTTTACCTATCCAATCCTCCCCTACTCCCTAAACTCCCTAAACACTGATTTGCTTTGTGTCTCTAAAGTTTTGTATTTTCCAAGATGTCAGGTAAATGAATCACGCAGTGTATTTCCTTTTCAAAATTTCACTAAGCAATGTGCACTTAACATTTATCGATGTTTTTGTGTGGCTTGACAGTCCATTCCTTTTTGTTATTGAATAGTATGGATGTAGCACTGTTTGTTTATTCTTTCATCAATTGAAGAACATCTTGCCTCTTTTCAGTTTTTAGTGATTATAAAGATGCTGTAATCTTTTGCATGCATTATCTTGTGTGGTCACTAGTTTCAAACCAGTTGGATAGATACCTAGGAGCATAATTGGCAGAATGTACGCTAAGGCAATGTTTAGCCTTGTAAGACATCATCCCAATTGTATTCCAAAGTAAATGTAAATGCTGTAAAGGAAAAATTTTTGTCAGGGAGGGTATCTGGGATAGAGATAGAATAGGTTTAAAAGAAGATGCTTATACCATTCTATTCTGTATAACAGATCATAAGAATATGAATTACCTGTTTTTTGAAAAGATGAAAGAACTGAAATAACATCTCATTCCAGATAATTTTCTTTCTTTTTCTCTTCTCTCTCTTCTCTTCCTCCTTATTTTTCCTCTGCGCTTGCTTGCTATGTATTTACAATTTCTTTGTTCCAGTTCAGATGTTGGCGCATATGTTGTGTCCTTCAAAACATCCTTCTCAATTCATGATGTACGTGGTTGAATTATAGTTAACCTCTGGTGTATGAAGTTCCTTTTCTTTCTTTTTTTCACAGTGGTGTTGCTGATTGTTGAGTTGCTTTTGATTTTCCTGACTGTTCAGTGATAATTTAAGTGGGAACATGAGTGTCAGTCTCAATCAGTTTCTGCCACATTCTGATACAAACCGTATATCTGACCAAGCAGAGAATAAAAATGTATCTTTTTTAATACATTCTATTTTGTCATGATTTTGGACATACATGATATAAAACAGTTTTGGACATGTGTGAAATATGACAGCTTAATTCTACTTTTTATCTTTGATTGATTATCATTTCCTTTATGATGTCATTATACAGATCTTATTTGATCTTTTCCTTTCTCTGTCTATACTTTTTCTCTTACTTGCTTCTTCTAATATGTGATGGGTGGAGATATGACTAAACAAGTATCAAGATTAAATAAGAAGCACATAATATCTAGTCATCTTAAATGCCACCATATACTATCTATGTTCATCTCAACAGCACTGAAAAGTAGGAATTTTTTCTCCAGTCTAACAGACAAGTAAACTGAATGAAATTCATAATATATTTTCAAATGTTATAAATAAGAAGTAGCAGAACTGGAAATCCAGCAGAGATTGTGTTTTTCCAAAAGCTGACATACTGCTCATTTCTCCATGTGTTTTTCATGCGAAAGACCTAAAGAGTGAAGTATAAAGCTTTAATATAGAGACTTTTGAAAAAACCCTGTTATTTAATGGCTTCTTTTCTCTATATTCTTTCTGCTAAGAAATCCTGGAGGATGGAACCTACCAAATGTTTGACCTTTGAAATGTAGGTTTAACTGAATTTTCTTTTTCCACACTTCTTTACTTGCTTTCCCATTTACGAACATGTAAAATTCCACTTCCATGCAATTTGCATTGAAGAAACAACTACTGTATTGGATTTCTGATTTATAAAGGAAGTTTTTAATGTTCTTCAGAGAGCTTACTACAAATGACCAACTGATAACATAGCTCTGATATAAAATAATTTATTATATAGGTATGAAACAGGAGCTTTCCACCCTATCACCTAGATGCATGTGCGCTAGTGCTATAATCCCTCTCAGGAGGTTTTGAGCATCTTTGGTTCATTTTGGTCTGTAGCTTTCACCACGCAATCAGCTTTTAACACGCAGGCAGTGTTTTCATAACTGCCTCAGACTACACTATTGCCTCCAGAGATAATCTCAAATTCGAAAAAATGTGTTACAAAAAAAAAACCTCCCACTTTCTGAGTTTTTCTTATTTCAATGTGAAATATTTCTGCTTTTGGGCAGTTATGTTTGACTTATCAAGTAAGAAGATGACAACCTTACTTATCAAGTAAGAAGATGCATAAACCAAAATTTTATAATAGTATTGTACTGCATGGGACTGTAAAATTTAGTGAAATTTCAGAGAGGAACTATTATCACTTTATTCTGGATGAAAAAGCTAAATATATCTAAAGACTGCTTTTCTTTGAAGACATATTTTAATTATTTAAAAATATTTAGATGTAATGAACAATAGCATGGTTTTTAAAAAACAACTGTGGTAAAATATAATATATAAATAGCAAAATTCATCATTAAAGTATGCAAGTAGATGCTGGTAAATTTATGTAGTCAAATAACTATCACCTAGTTATCATTGTTTGGCAAATTTCCATCATCTAAAAATTGTTTCTGGCTATCTTCCCCTTACATTACCCTTGGCCTGTCATCTACTTTCCACCATTATAGTTTTGGCTTCTTGAATTTCATAAAATGAAATCGTACAGCATGTAGTATTTTGTGTCTGATTTTTTCCACTCACCAAAGTGCTTTTGAAATACACCAATGTTGTTGTATGTTTCAGTAGTTCATTCTTTTTTATTGCTGAGTAGTATCCTACTGTTTGAGTTTGTTTATTCATTCACAAGTAAGTGGACACTTTGTCTAACTCCAGTTTGGGGCTTCTGTGACTACAGCTGTTATGAACATTCACAGACAATTTTCTATGACTGTATGTTTCATTTTTCTTGAGAATACCTAGAAGTGGAATGACTGGATCATATGATAAATGTATATTTATCTCTGCATATTTAAAAAAATACCTGCCAAAGTATTTTCCAAAAGGTCTGTACCATTTTGCACTCACACTAACACCAGTGTGTTTGAGTTGTTCCGTATCTTTGCTATCATGATTAATTCTATGTGACAACTTGACTGGGCTAAGGGATGCCCACATAGCTGGTAAGAATTTATTTCTAGGTGTGTCTGTGAGGGTGTTCCTGAGAGATATTAGCATTTGAATTGATAGACTAAATAAAGATTACCTTATCAATATGGGTTGGCACCATCCAACCTTTTAAGGGCCTGGATAGAACAAAAAGACAGAGGAAGGATGAATTGGTATCTCTTCTTGAGCTGGAACATCCACGGTTTCCTGCCCTTGGTCATCAGTGCTCCTAATTCTTGGGCCTTTAGACTCACAGCTGCACTTGGACCATTGGCTTTCCTGGTTCTCAGGCCTTCAGGTTTGGACTGAAACTACATTACCGGCTTTCCTAGTCTCTAGTTTGCAGATGACATATGATGGGACTTCTTACCCTCCACAATCTCATGAGCCAATCGCTCACAATAAATCTTTTTCTATGTGTCTATATATTTTCCTTTTGGTTTTGTTTCTCTGAAGAACCCTAATACCCTTGCCAACAATTAGCAATGTCGTTACATTTAATTTTAACCTTTCTATTGTATATGTGGTAGTATCTCATTGCAATTTTAATTTACATTCTGTAACAACAAATAATATTGAACATTGTTATATACTTATATGCCACGCACATATCTTATTTTCTAAAGTATTTGTTCAAATTTATGCCCATTTTTAACAAGCTCATTAGTTTCCTAATATTGAGATTTAAGAATCCTTTGTGTTCTGAATACAAATTCTTTATCAGATACATAATGTGCAATTATTTTCTTCCAATACATCGGATGCCATGTCATTTTCTTAATGGAGTGTTTTGGAAAGCATTTAAACAACATTTATGAAATCTAATTTGACAGTTATATTTCTTTTATGGTTTATGTTTTTGTAGCCTATTTAAGAAATATTTATGAAAACTTAAGACAGAAAGACACTCTGCTCTTTTTGTTCTAGAAATTTTAAACGTATGATACATTAAAGTTAATATTTATATATAATGTGAAATAAGATCCACAGTTCATGTTGTCCCCCGCCCCCTTTTTGTGGCATGTAAGTTCCAGTGGTCTGACTATTGAAAATACTCTCATCATTGGATTACCTCAAACTTGGAATTTTCTTTGTAGGAAGGTTTTTAAATAAGAGTTCAATTTCCTTATACATATAGCTTTTTCACATTACTTTTTCTTCCTCAGTGAACTTCTAATTTATGTTTCATAAGGTTTTTGTCCACTTCACCTACGTTTTCAAGTTTTGAGGCATAAAGATGTCTACAACATTTCTTTATTATTTGTGAGCTGTTCTGTTCTTTCCTGATACTGCTAATTTGTGTTCTTTTTTCTTAATCAGTCTGGCTAGATATTTATTAATTTTATTGATATTTTCCAAGAACCAACTTTTGCCTTCTGCAACTTTTTTCTATTGCTTTTCCATTTTCTATTTTATTAACTTGTATTCTTTTTTTAATTTATCTTCTTCCACTTATTTTGTGAATAATTTTCTCTACTTTTTTCAGTTTCTTATGTATAACTTTACAACATTTATTTGATGTTTCTTTTCTAATATAAGCTATGATACTATTAATTTCCCTCTACTGTTCTTTGCGTGAAAAACACATTTGATATTTTTATTTTCATGTCATTTCAAATATTTTCTAATTTGTATTGTGATAGCCATTTCAATCTATGATTTAGTTGTGTATTTAAAAATTGATACAAACATATTTTTCTTATTAATTTTTTTTTTCTTTTTTTTTTTTTTTGAGACGGAGTCTCGCTCTGTCACCCAGGCTGGAGTGCAGTGGCTGGATCTCAGCTCACTGCAAGCTCCGCCTCCCGGGTTTACGCCATTCTCCTGCCTCAGCCTCCCGAGTAGCTGGGACTATAGGTGCCCGCCACCGCTCCCGGCTAGTTTATTGAATTTTTTTTTTTAGTAGAGAAGGGGTTTCACCGTGTTAGCCAGGATTGTCTCCATCTCCTGACCTCGTGATCCGCCCGTCTTGGCCTCCCAAAGTGCCGGGATTAAAGGCTTGAGCCACTGCGCCCGGCCGTTTAATTTCTAATTGAATTTGATTATGGCCAGATAATATCATATATATGATTTTAATAGGATTAAACTTATTCAGATTTGCTTTATAAACCAAAATATAGTATATCTTGGTGAATATTCTGTGTAATTAGAAAGTATGTGTATTTTTTTTTTGTTGGGTAGAGTGTTCTGTATGCTGATTAGATAAAATTAGTTAGGAGTATTGTTAAACTATTCTGCACTTCTATTGAATTTTTTTGTCTAGTTTTTCTATCACTTTTATCGTTGCTGAGAACAAGCTGAAATCTTCAACCGTAATTATGATTTTGGACGGGGCGCACTGGCTCATGCCTGTAATTTCAGCATTTTGGGAGGCCGAGGTGGGCGGATCACCTGAGGTCAGGAGTTTGAGACCAGCCAGGGCAACATGGCGAAATCTGCCTCTACTAGAAATACAAAAATTAGCCTGGTGTGGTGGCATGGGCTTGTAATCTCAGCTACTCAGGAGGCTGAGGCAGGAGAATCACTTGAAACCCGGGAGGCAGAGGTTGCAGTGAGCGGATACCCTGGGTGACAGAACAAGACTCCATCTCAAAAAATATTGTGAATCTGCCTATGTCTCTTTTAGCTCTTTCAGTTTTTGTTTCATTTATTTTAAAATTATACGATTAGATGCAGGCGTGTTTAGGGTTTTTATGTCTTGGTGAATCAACTCACTTAACATTGTGACATGATTCCCTTTACACTGGTAATATTCTTTATTCTGAAGCTTTAAAAAAATTTGTGGGTACATAGTAGGTGAATATATTTATGAGGTACATGAGATGTTTTGATACAGGAATGCAGTGGGAAATAAGGAATCATGGAGAGCAGGGTATCCATCTCCTCAAGGATTTATCCAAATGATATTTTGCATTGTATATATTTCTGCATTTTTAAAGTATTAACTTATTTATATCTGTACTCTTGAGATTCATGTAGACAACATACAGTTAAATCTCTTGTATTCAGTCCAACAATTTCTCTATTTTAATTAGAATGCTTAAGACATTTAAATTTAATGTGATTATTGATATATTTAATTTTAAACGTACTATCTTACATTTATTACTTTTTTAGTCACTCTTTACTCTTTTCCTGCTTTCTTAGCGATTAATCGTTGTTTTATGATATTTTGTCTCCACTATAGGCTTTTTAACAAATATCGCTTTGTTTTATATTTTAGTTGTCTCTATAGGTTTTGCAACTCTGCATCTTTAACTTGTCATTACCATTTTAACATATCTCTTCAAATAGCATTTATATAACTTCCATTTCTACACTCCCTGACTTGATGCTAATATAACCATACATATTAAGTCTACATATGATATAAACCTCTCAATATGCTGTTATTATTTTTGCCTTAAACAGTCAGCCATCTGGCACTGCTCACTCTTTTGGGAAGATTCAGATTTCCATCTGGCATCATATTCCTTCTTTCTGTAGAGGGTCTGATGACAATAAAGTTCCTCACCTTTTTTCTTTTTTCTTTTGGTGTAAAAGTCTTCATTTTGCCTCATTTATGGAAAAAAATATTTTCACTAGGTATAGAATTGAAGGTTGGCAGATTGTTTTATGCTATTAATTTAAAGGCACCATTTCTTATCTTGTGGAAGTTTCTGACAAAGTTTCTGCATAGTTTCTGACAAAGTTGTGTGGATTTGATATCATTTTTGATGTTATCATCATTTCTTTGGTTTTCTCTATATCATGTGTTTTCTCCAGCAGCTTTTAAGATTTTCTATTTGCCATAATTTTTAGAAAGTAATTTTAATGCACTGTGGTATACTCATATGTTCATTTTTCTTGGAGTCCTTTGAGATCCTAAGGATCTGAAGGTTTATATTCGTTATCACTTCTGGATACATTTCAGCCACTATTTTTTCAATCTTCTTAAACGGTCTCCTCACACCTTCCCCACTTGCCAATCATTCTCTACGCTTTTGGGCTTCCAATTGCACATTTGTTGGCTTAATATCGCTCCACAAGTTGCTGATAATCTGTATATTTTTTCAATGTGTTTTTGCTCTAAACTACAATTTGCTTTGTTTCTATTGATATGCATTCATTAACTAATCTTTTCTTCTATATCTTTTTTCTTCTTTTCTTTAATCTGTTGTTGATCCTCTCCAGTGTATTTTTATTTCCAATATTATAGTTTTCAACTGTTAGTAGTTCCACTTAAATAAAAATCTGTTTCCCTCTTTATCATGTGTAAATTTTCTTTTATAATCCTGAGCATATTTATAGTATTTTCAATTTTTGTTTTATAGTCTCTTCTAATGATCCCCTTCATTGCTAGGTCTGTTTATGTTTGTTGATACTATTATATTCCACCTGTCATATTTTCTTGCTTCTTTATATTCCTCAAAATTTTTGATTGTATGTTCTATCTAACACGTTTCATGTTGTAGGTTACTGGATTTTGTTGTATGCCTTTAAAGAGTGTTGAGTTTTGCTTAGCATTAACTTGAGCTATTTGGGATCAAGTTGATCCTTTCAAAGCTTTCTTTTGGCCGGGTGCGGTGGCTCAAGCCTGTAATCCCAGCACTTTGGGAGGCCGAGATGGGCGAATCACGAGGTTAGGAGATCGAGACCATCCTGGCTAACATGGTGAAACATACACACACACACACACACACAAAGTTTTCTTTTAAGCTTTGCTGAAGTTAACTCAAAGCAGTTTTTAGTCTTTTGTTCTTCTAGCCCATGACTAGAGTAAACCCTTCTTAGACTCTACACAACACTCTATGAGTATGTTATGAGAGTCATCCCTTCCGACTGATTGGAATGCAAAATGTTTTCAGCTCTGTGAACCTAGGGAATTATTCAGCCTATTTCCTGGTGTCCCTTTCACCTCCCCAGTCTTAGAGAGTTTCATTCCACATGTGTTCAGACACACAGTTGAAGACTTGAGGGACCCCTCTACATATGTCAATAACCCTTCCTCTCTCTATCAGGATCCCTTTCCTTTTGTACTCTTAATTATTATATATTTCCAAATTTTACCTGAAAATTAAGATTGGCTTCCTAAAGAATTAGAGAGATGCTACACACATCTGATTATCTCTTCATTTGAAAGTTATTACAAAAATTTGATTTTACATGCGTATGTTCATGTGTATGTGTACACTGCAGGCATGTATGTGCATAGGCATACTCTCTCATGCTTACACAAAATATTTTACAATCCAAAGCGATAATAAAATAAAGGAAGAATTACTTTTAGAGATGATTCTTTGCAACTTAATTTTGATTTTAAGGTTTCAGTGGAAATATATTAAAACATATGAATGAGCTATAATGAGCTCAGTTGTGAATTGGCATATTTCTGATCTGTAACTTTTATGAAATGAGTAAGATACACAGGATAGAGTAAATGCAGACACGTGTGTATCGTGTAGATGAATATTGGGCTTTCCAACATTAATCTGCAACCTCCTTCAGTAACCTTTCCCCTGGCAAAAGATGGGTGAATTGGTCTTAAATCTCAGTTGTAAGGATGTAGGGATTGCCAGAAGCATTTCTTCTTATCTTTAAATACAGATTCTGTTGATACACTTTGACAGGCACTTATGTGTGTTTCAAAATATTGAAAAGGGTCATTCTCAGCTAAACCAGAATTTGCCTAATTGTTCTTGCTTTCTGCCCCTGGGATTTGAGACAAGCAACAATGTGTGACTAAGCAGCATAAAGCTTTCCTAACAAGTTCTGCAACTTAGTGACCCTGCTGACAAATGACCTTTCAATGCTCTATTGTCAAATTCCTAAACAAGAGCTTTTTCCCTCAGTGTGAAAAGTTAGAATCATTAGGAGTGTGAAACTTTGTGGAAATCTCTAATGGGGTTTTGGGTTTTCAACAAAATAAATGATCACTTAGTTAAATATTATCTCCTCTCATACTCCATCTCCACTGCTTTAATTGTATTTTTTTCTAAAACCATAGTACTCAAGGCAACACCTACTTACCTATTGCATTTTCTCATAAGACTCACTATATATGAAATACCTTCTTACCTCACTGCTATGAGGTGAAAGTAGCAGACATAAGTGCATGGATCCTTTTAAATGCAAAGAAGTATATTTAATACCTACTATTTACTTCCTAAAAAACAAAGATGATGAACTTCATTGTTATTAACAATGAAAAGAATACTGGTATACAAGTCCCTTCGGTCATACATACAAATAGGACTACAATAACCTTTGTAATTGATACACATGAAACTATACTGTGCATACACATACACACACATACACAAAATCAAAATACCTACTATTTACTTCCTAAAAAACAAAGATGATGAACTTCATTGTTATTAACAATGAAAAGAATACTGGTATACAAGTCCCTTCGGTCATA
>NW_012114488.1:18454443-18487777 GCF_000951035.1 Colobus angolensis palliatus
CGGTCATACTTACAAATAGGACTACAATAACCTTTGTAATTGATACACATGAAACTATACTGTGCATACACATACACACACATACACAAAATCAAAATTTCACTAATTCATTCTAGTAGCAGCAACAGCCAGATTGAGTTCATAAAGTTAAAATTATAGAATATTCTCAAAGTAAATTAGATTTATTAATTTAATTTCATAATAAGAATGCAAATTTACTTAAGGTTGTATTAGACCTCTGAAGACTCAATAATAGTAGTGTTGTTGTTCTTGTTGCTTTCAAGTGGTTGTTTCTGAGGTTATATATTCTTTTAGGTAGGTTAACCTTTTTCTTACAATATCATTAATACTATCAATTTGTTTAATGTCTCTTTCTTTTAATAAACCTATTCCAATAGTGTAAATGCATTTGCTTCAAATGAATTACCTTGACGATTTTCACAATAACACATGCCCTGAAAAAAAAACTTGCAATTGGTTTTCTTAAAATGGGGTTTATTTTCTCCAAGAAATGAATAACTTTGGTAGAAGGGAGAAAAGCAATACCCTGTAAAATAGGAAAGGAAAAGGAAAGAAAGAAGAAGCACCAACAAGTTTAAATTTTGTAGGTTAATTGATTAATCACTTAAACAGAGAAAACACTAAAATGCTAATTGATATATATATTTTTGAAGGACGGACATACAAAAACTTGCAGCTGCCTTATATATATAATAGATATTTTATTTTTCCTGTTGCATTTATCAATATTAAACATAGGTCCATAAATTAAATTGATGATAAAATGCTGCCATTCTTGGTCTGGGAGGTAACTGTGTTATGAGTGTATGTGTGTGTACATATATATGTTCCTGTGTATATACATATACACACATTCATACATATATACAAACATACATACACACACACACATACACACACACACACATAACATAAAGCATACATTAGCCCACTATTGGTTCAGTTAACCATTCATCATAAGAAGCAAAGCATGCATTTTAATGTAAGGTATTACAGATAATGGAGTTCAGTTAGGATTGGTCTCTTAGTATTCCGTGACAATACTGAAACTGAGTTTCAGTGAATAAATGCTACATCTGACTTTTATCATCACTGATGTGTATAAAAACAGTGCCCAACAACCCACAGGTCTTCTGCGTTCTCTATCACTTGCCTTGTTTTCTAAGCATGCTTCTGTTAATTTACAATAAACAATGATACCAGCGAAACAGATTTGTTTCATACAACAGGGAGTCATTTCTTCCTAATTTATGGTTTCATGCCTTGACTAAGTTATAAAATACTCAGGCCACTGAAATACCGTTTACATTTCAACCAATCCTGTAGTTATTGATCGAGGGGAGAAAGGGGAATCAAAATAATATTATGTTTAATGATTTTAGGGTATTTATAAGGATTTCTGTGACATGGGCATTTCTTCTTTTAAAAAGTTTCCTCCATTTAGATATTATTCTTCTATTTAATTCAAAAGAGATTTCTAAGTTCAATTGTAGAAATGCAACACTTATTTAAAGACTTGTAAAATGAGGGTTACCAGATAAAATACAGGACACTCAGTAAAGTTTAAATTTCTATGAAACAGTGAATTGTTTCTTTAGTATTAGTTTCTCCAAAGTATAGCAAAGTATGTATTTATACTAAAAAATTCCTGGTTTACCGAAAATTCAAATTTAATTGGGCTAACATCACTAAAACAAGATCATGAGTCTTCACTGTAGACTTCAACCTGCAGAAAATAACTGAGAAATCCTGTTGTCCCTTAAATGTTAAGACACATTTCTCATTTCATTATCTCTGAGGCTGATTGATTCAACTGAAAAAGGCCAGAGTTCTCATGAATTGGTTCATTAACTCCAAATCAGTGGAATGGTGTGTGGTCAGGAGTGAATTTTTAAAATATAAAAATGTAAACTAAAAATCAAGTTTAAAGGCTTCTTTTCTTCCTTTTGTATTTATCTTTATTTTCATTCCACTCAGAGTTATGTAAAAACCTTGCTGAAGGCAGGAGGCTGTCAGGTAGATGTGAGAGGGGCCGCTTTATCACAATGACAGATGCCTCTGGCACCCAGAGCAACTTGACTCCAACCACAAGGCTCTGGGCTTGGGGGCTGGGGTACCGATCTGGCTCTGACAAGCAGAGGCCTTGGGGGTGGACCCCATCTGGCCATCTGGAACCATGGTCCTGAGGTAGCTCTGGAGCAAGGTGGCACAAATAAAGATTTCATTGCAGTGTTTTCCAGATCCAGAAAAGATGAAATCAGATCAACCACTGATTTCTCTGTCGACTTGATAATGAATACTCATATACAGGTGAGTTAACTGCCTAACAGCCTTTCCGGTGACTAGTTTAAGAGAAGAACATTTTCTATGGCAGCTGTTAAAGTTTAGTTCAAAAGTTAAAAATCTCACCACTTTTTCATCTGGCCCAATACCTAATGTTCTTGAAATAAAACTCAGAATTAAGATTCATCTTAGTCTTGGCTGAGAGTTGAAAGTGAAAAGGCTCAAGTTAGTCCCATATTGAGAGGGCTGTGCCTTAAGTATAAGCACACTTACCGTCTCCACCTTCATTTCCGGTTTTATTCCAAGAGGAAGGGAGGCAGCTGATGCCCCTTGAGAATTCAAGAGCAGCCCCGGTAGGCGGGCACTGCTTGGGGATCCAGCGCACCCTCTGCAGCAGCTGGCCGGAGTGCTAAGCCCCTCACTGCCGGGGGCTGGCAGGACGGACCGCACGCTCCCAGTGCGGGGCCCACCCAGCCCATGCCTTCCCGGAACTCGCGCTGGCCCGCTAGCGCCTTGCGCAGCCTCAGTTCCCGCCTGCGCCTCTCGCTCCACACCTCCCTGCAAGCTGAGGGAGCGGGCGCTGGCCTCCGCCAGCCCAGAGGGGGATTCCACAGTACCCTGGCGGGCTGAAGGGCTCCTCAAGTACCACCAGAGTGGACACCGAAGAGCGAGCGACGGCTGCTAGCATTTTGTGACCTCTTCAGGGGCAGTTTCTCCCATGCTGTTCTCCTGATAGTGAGTGAGTTCTCATGAGATCTGATGGTTTTATAAGGGGCTCTTTCCCCCTTTGCTCAGCACTTCTCTTTCCTTGTGAAGAAGGTGCCTTACTTCCCCTTTGCCTTCCGCCATGATTGTAAGTTTTCTAAGGCTTCACCAGCCGTGCAGAACTATGAGTCAAACCACTTTCCTTTATAAATTACCCACTCGCGGGCAGTTATCTATAGCAGTATGAAAATGGACTAATACAAAGTCTGAAGAGAGGAAAAGATTAATGGTCCAACTCAAGCAATGAGAAATCAGGCGTTTCCTCTTACTCAGATCTTCAATTGTTTTTGTTCTGTTCAGATCTTCAATTAATTAAGTGGTATCCACCCATACTTGGGAGGGCAGTCTTCTTTACTCAGTCTATCCATTCAAATGTTGATTTCATCCAGAAACACCCTCAGGAACACACTCAGAATAGTCTGACAAATGGGCACTCAATGGCCAAGTCCAGCGAACACAAAAAGTTAACCATTACAATTACTATTATCATTAGTCCACTCCTCAGCCCGAGTAAGCTTTTAACAACATAAATCAGATCACTTCACTTCCCTGCACCAAGCCCTCCAGCAATTTCCCATTACATGCCTTACAAACACCTCTCACTCTGTCAGTGAGAGAGTTGTTCTACAGCGCTATTTTAGGTGACTTCAGCCACATTCTTTCCATTTAGATATCTCGGGTTTATGAGAAGCTCCTTCAGGAGACCACCCTTTCACCCTCCATTGTCCCTCAAATCAGGGAAATCACATTAAAGATTCTAAATTGTTTCCTTACATTGCTTCTTACTACTCTGGAAGTAAGAACAAAGCACCCCTATATTTCTCTAAACACCACCTCTCTTAAGCCTTCCACTTCTTTAATTAAACTCTTGGCCTTTGTTTATATAGCAAGGAGGTAAATGATGTATTGAGTTTCTGTTAACTTTGGACTCTTCCTCTGCAGCGCCTGCAGATGGTCTAACACTTCATCATAAAACGGGATTATTTTATCACCTATCATGTTGGGGCCCCAACCAAAGCTGATTTACAAAGGGCTTAATTTTCACATATTGCTATATAAGTGTTGCCACATTCTTTCAAAAATAGATATTTAAACTATTAGCAACAGTCTTTGGAAATGTCCATACTCACCAGCATTGGATATTTTTATTTGTAAACTCTTTGCTTCATTAATAGCTAAAAAAAGAATCATAATGTCGCATTTTTTAATTTGCATATATATTAGATTAAGGGATCTTTTTGTCTAATGTATATACAGTGTTATTTTTACATATAATCTAAAAGTACATGTGGATGAACTTAGACTATTTTTCTTTTCTTTTATCACTAGGTACTTTATATTACAGGTTGGGTATTCCTTATTCAAAATGGTTGGGACTAGAAGTATTTCCAATTTCAGATTTTTTTGGATTTTGGAATATTTGTATAATCAGAACTCTTGGGGATAGGACCCAAGTCTAAACACAGAATTCATTTATGCTTCATATACATCTTATACACATAGTCGGAAGGTAATTGTGTACAATATTTTTAAACATTTTGTGCATGAAGCAAAGATGGTACTTAGGTGTGGAACTATCCACACTTATAATGATTGTACTTATGTGTGGAATTTTTCACCTATGGCATCATTTTGGTGCTCAAAAACTTTTGAATTTGGGGGCATTTTAGATTTTGGATTTCTGCATTAGGCATGCCTAACCTGCATTTTATTTTTAATTAAGCATAATCTACTTATGCGGTTATTTGTGTTAGTCTGATGTTCCTCTTGTGTATTGGCCTGAAATACATATATTTTCTTTGTAAAACTTCCTAAAATTCTTTCCTAAAATATTTCATCTTTTACCTTATATTTTTTGACATTCAAAAATTTTAGTTTGTGTGTGTGTATGCAAAGCTGTTTATCTTATTTAGTTTGTTTCTCATTGCTTCTAGATACCATGCCATTCTTGACATTTGATACTTTTTGATTTCTGTTTTCTTCCAGTTTTTCTGTAACTTTTATGTTTACCTCAATCAACTTATATTTTATTTGGCAACACTATGATAATGATCTAAATTTACTGTTTTTTTTAAAAAAAGATAACCAGTTTTTCAAACATCATTTATTCAATAATTAATAATCCTGTCTGTCCTTCCACACTTGTCAAGTCCTTAATAATATATGACTTTTCTGTAAGTGAAGTCATTTCTGGACTATTTATTCTTTTCCATTGATTTGTCTGTTAATTTTAACCATTACCAGCATTTAAACGTTATTATGGACTTCTCATATTTGAAAAACTTTTGCCATTGACCGTCAGGACTATAGAAAACTTAAAAATTAAGTGTTTGTGTGTGTGCGTGTGTGTGTGTGTGTGTGTGTGTGTGAAGAAATGAATCAAAGTAATGTGAAGAAGTGGAAATGTTAGAGTCAACGTATAAACTTGACATAACTGTATTTTCCAAATACTGATAAATCCTTAGAGATTGTTTTTCTTCAACCGATTAAAACTCCCAACAGAGAAATTTTTTCTGTACATTGTTGATTATTACCTGTAAACTTTGAATGATAAACCAGTAGATTAATGCACATAAAGGTAGTTTTTATTTGGTTTATATTCTCCTCCCCACTCTCCACTCCAGGTAAGGCACTTGAGGAGTTAGCAACATCCCTGTAGGATCCTCTATGCTATGGTTAAAAGCTGAAAATTAAAGCCATGCTCTTCAGTCAATACTCCTGAAATAACTCTCAGAATAATTTATTGAATCCTTTCAAGGAGAACTTGGAAAGTAAATTTAGCATATTATTTCTGACTTTGAAGCATAATATATCAGACTTACTTTTCTATTTATTTTATGTTTTATTTAATGATTGCTAAGAGTTATGAGTAAATACAGACTCCTAAATAAGAGCAACTGAAATGTAGAGCAGGAAACAGGAAAAATAAATGAGCAAATTGTTTAATTTGGATTTGGTATGCAATTGTTTAAGAAAAATGATCATCTCTTCCTTTTAATGAATACTTCCAGATAGTTGGCTTTTAGTGTTGGTATAGGAAATATCAGCTTAGTCTCAGCTTCTCTGTTAATAAAAAATGTGTAAAATTCAAATTTTTGGTAATTTAAGCACATTTGTACTGAGTCATAATCACTAATCACTTTGGCATCTTAGGAAGATTAAACATTACATCTGATGATACAATAAAATGTGTTAGGATTAACTGCCAGATATTTGGGCCAATAGCTCTTGGGTCCTGAAAAATGACTTGATTCCAAGGCCTTAAGTCATTGGTAATTAGTGGGAGGAGGATACTGTGAGCCAATTTCCTTTTTCCTTCATCCTGTTTCTCTTCATTTCATTTAAAGGACTTAAAAGTGTTCACATGGTCTCTTTAGGTCTTCTGCAAGATAAGAATAGATTTTAAGGTAATAATGCATCAGAATAATGCTGAGAGAAGTAATTTATGTTAGTGAAGCCAAAAGTTTACCTTATATTCATTTCACTCTAAAGCAAAAGGTGCACTGGGGCGAAACAAGACTTGACCTTGCTGATGTAGTTGCTAGTATCTCAGGGACAATGATGCCCAGTAGAAGCCAGGAACCCATGCAGGTGTGTGCTTGTGTGTGGGTAGAGAGGGAGAAGTATGAGGGGAAGGGAAGATGTAAAAAAAAAAAAATAGGAGGTGGGGAAGATAGGAATATAAAGGCACTTTGAATGCTTATCAAAAGGGACTTTGGCATAACCAAAGGGCAGCAGCCACATGGAAAAAATAAGAAATGTTTGTACTACCCTCTAGGTTTCAACAGTGTACCTAAGAATCTCTTGAGTAAGATGGAGTCCTTTCTGGTAAGGATGAAGCCTGTGTGATTTGCTTGTCACTATAGACACTAAAGTCAAAATTACATTTGGTGCGTATCCTACTTTCTCAGGAGGTAAACCTGGATATACAGATAGAGGCATCAATAGGTTTGATTTGAGTAGCTTTATACAACAGCTGGTAATAATAGCCGACAAATTGAGTTTAAAACACCTGACTTTAAAACTCCTGTCACTATGTCAGAGGCATTTGAGCCAGGGTGACTCTGTCTTGAACAGGGGCTGGGTAAAATGAGGCTGAGACCTACTGGGCTGCATTCCCAGGAGGTTAGGCATTGTAAGTCACAGGAAGAGAGAGGAGGTCGGCACAAGATACAGGTCATAAAGACCTTGCTGATAAAACAGGTTTCAGTGAATAAGCCAGCCCCAAATCCCACCAAAAACAAGAAGGTGGTGAAAGTGATCTCTGGTTGTCCTCACCGCTCATTATACACTAATTGTGATGCATTAGCATGCCTAAAAGACACTCCCACCAGTGCCATGATAGTTTACAAATGCCAGGGAAACGTCAGGAAGTTACCCTGCATAGTCTAAAAAGGGGAGGAACCCTCAGTTTTGGGAATTGTCCACCTCTTTCTTGGAAAACTCCTGAATAATCCAGCTATTGTTTAGCATATAATCAAGAAATAACTATGAAGTATTATCAGTCAAGCAGCCCAAGCTGCTGCTCTGCCTGTGGAGTAGTCCTTCTTTACTCCTTTATTTTTCTAATAAGCTTGCTTTCACTTTACTCTATGGTCTCTGCCTCAAATTCTTTTTGAACGATAACACTCTCTTGGGGTCTGGATCGGGACCCCTTTTTGGTAACACATTTAGTGAACAAGCTAAGGTACATTGGATACTTGTCAGTGAGTATAAATAATGTTAATTGGCTAAAATTTTCCCATTTTTAAGAGTTCCTCTGACAAACTAGAGGCATAGGCAGTCTCCAGTGCCAGAGAAAATTACACACATGAAGAAGTAGCTGCAAACTTTTGCCATTAAATGTCTTCTTAATTAAAAGATGGAATACTGGCATGATAGCAGACAGTTCAAAGCACTCACACTATGTAGATCTGGTCAAACCAACTCTGATGAACTTTTTACTCAGAATTTCAACTGAAAGAGACCGTATTCCCAAAAGTTGCTTAATAGATAAAACAAAGGAGATCAAATTTGCCTGAAATTATATTAGTGCTCCATGAAATTATGATACAGTCACACCTCTATCCCTGTTATTAAGATATGCTCTCTTGAAATTTTATTTCATTTTTGAGAAGAATGATGCAGACTTAATATATTTTTTCTGTCACCAAAGAATCATCATAGACAATGTAATCCTCAGAGGTGTTTATCTTGACAATTTTTTTTTAACAAAAGGCTACACTTGTAATTTTCAAAATAACCTCACTGACCCATGAAAAATATTTTTAGACTTATATAATGATGCATAATGACTCTTCTCTGATAAGCTTTGGCTTCATCATCCGTCAACAAAGGGAACTCTTTTTGTTCCTTTGGTATTTAAACACTTTTATTATTAGAAATTTTTAATAAGCTTATATAAGGTTTTGGTACAAATATTATCATTAATCTTGCTGTGTCTATCTACTATGAAAGATAAAAGCCAGTTTCAAATCAGAACTGTAAAACAAAATTTGTTACTGTTACAGAACATAATTTATACCCATATTTTGAAAGTGGATATGTATAAAAATGCTATGAAAGGTTAAAATTCTAAACAAATAGAACACATGAAGAACACGTTCACTCCTCATCTTCTAAATACAGGCTTTAAATCAGCATCAAAGCCACTTTTAAAAATAGATCATAGGAAGGATCAATATCATAAAAATGGCCATATCACCAAAAGTAATTTATAGATTCAATGCTATTCTCATCAAGATATCATTTACTTTCTACACAGAATCAGCCAAAACAACTTTAAATTTAATATGAAACCAAAAAAAGAGCCCACATAGCCAAGACAATACTAAGAAAAAAGAATAAAGCTGGAGGCATCATGTTCCCTAACTTCAAACTATACTACAAGGCTTCAGAAACCTAAACAGCATGATATTGGTACCAAAACAGATGTATAGACCAATGAAACAGAACAGAAGCCTCAGAAGTAACATCACACATCTACAACCATCTGATCTTTGACAAACCTGCCAAAAAAGCAATGGAGAAAAGAGTCCCTAGTTAATAAATGGTGTTGGGAAAAGTGACTAGCCATATGCAGAAAACAGAAACTGAACCCCTTCCTTACACCTTTTCCAAAAATTAACTCAAGATGGATTAAAGACGTAAAACCTAAAACCACAAAAACCCTGGAAGAACACCTAGGCAATACCATTCGGGACACAGGTATGAGCAAAGACTGCATGACTAAAACACCAAAAGCAATGGCAACAAAAACCAAAATTAACAAATGGGATCAAAGTAAAATAAAGAGCTTCTGCTTAGTAAAAGAAACTATCATCAGAGTGAATAGGCAACATACAGAATGGGAGAAAAATTTTGCAATCTACTCATCTGACAAAGGTCTAATATCCAGAATCTACAAGAAACTTAAACCAAATTTACAAGAAAAAAACAACCCCATCAAAAAGTGGATGAAGGATATGAATAGACAATTCTCAGAAGAAGATAGTATGTGGCCAACAAACCTATGAAAAAAAGCTCATCATCACTAGTCATTAGAGAAATGCAAATCAAAACCACAATTAGATACCATCTCATGCCAGCTAGAATGGTGATCATTAAAATGTCTGGAAACAATAGATGCTGGTGAGACTGTGGAGAAATAGGAATGCTTCTACACTGTTAGTGGGAGTGTAAATTAGTTCAACCATTGTAGAAGACGGTTGGTGATTCCTCAAGCATCTAGAACCAGAAATACCATTTGGCCCAGCAATCCTATTACTGGGTATATACCCAAGGGATTATAACTCATTCTACTATAAAGACACATACACATATCTGTTTATTGCAGCACTATTTGCAATATCAACGACTTGAAACCAATCCACATGCCCATCAATGATAGACTGGATAAAGAAAATGTGGCACATATACACCATGGAATACTCTGCAGCCATAAAAAAGGATGAGTCCTTTCCAGAGACATGGATGAAGCTGGAACCCATCATCCTCAGCAAACTAACACGGGAACAGAAAACCAAACAGTGCACATTCTCTCATAAGTGGGAGTTAACAATGAGAACACATGGGCACAGGGAGGGGAACATCACACACCAGGGCCTGTTGGGGGTGGAAAGAAAGGGGAGGGAGAGTATTACGACAAATACCTAATGCATGTGGGGCTTAAAAGCTAGATGATGGGTTGATAGGTGCAGCAAACCACCATGGCACATGTATACCAATGTAACAAGCCTGCACATTCAGCACATGTATCCCAGAAGTTAAAGTAAAATAAAATAAAACAACATAAAATAAAAAGTTCATAACTGTTAAAATATGCACAATACATTAAATATCTTTGCTGATGATTTTATTGTTTTTTCAACATCTCAGAGACAATACAGTTCACTGAATATTCCTGATACTGTACTCATTTCCCAAAATCCCTTGTAGTTTGGTGGTGGCCATGCCACCAGTTCTGAATATAGAGCAACATGCGTCCCTTTCAATCAAAAGTACTTTAAGGCACGTGTGACTTAGTCCTACTTTCTCTTCTACCTTGATTCTGAAGGCCAAGTGTTCCAAAATGTATGCTAAAATATGGAAGCTGTGTAAATGCCTATATCAGCCCTTGGAAGCGAGCTATCCTGGAGAGCCAGAGGGCTCACGGTTACTTAAATCACAGTGAAATACATTTTTATATACTCAGTCTTAATGATTTTGGAGTTGCTACCGCACATTGTATAGCTTGTTCCAACCAAGATATTGGCCTAACCAAAGCAACACTGACATGCATTAGGACTTTTAATAAGCATTTGCCTGTTGTTATCTGTATTATACAGAATAAATCTTTATGAAGATATACCTAAGAATACACAATTTGTAGATAAAAACTGAGATTTATATGTATTTCCCCAAAGTGTTGAGGGACCTCTTCTACTAATTCTCTATCACGCCAGGCAGTACACTAGGCCTTTATACATGTTTGTTAGCTCCTACACAAAACTACCCCACGATATAGGTATTGTTGTTTTTGTTTTTACTATTATTATCATTTTTAAGATAGGAAAACGGGACTCAGTGAGGGTAAATAATTTTCCATACCAGTCATCAGATAAAAGACAGCATAGCCAAGGCTGAAGCTCAGTCACTAGACCATGCTGCCTTTAGTCTCCGTACTATTTTTTATTTAGACTGAGATAAATGAAGTAAAATCTTATTTCTAATAGAAAGTGATTTTGTTACTCAGTAAACAATAACTCTTCTTATTTCCTTTTTATTTAAATCATTTCTTTAGTTCAGAATATTTGTAGAAGAGATATTTGAAAATCCATTTTTAGAGGATTGAATCAAAGATAATATATTTTAGTAAAATAACATATGACTGGCTTCTAAATATCTATCTTAAAGAAAAGGCCCAGAAAAATGTTTGAAACATACCTATTTTTCTTAAGATGCAATTTTTAGGCTAAGATGTTAAATGATAGTAAAGCGTTTTCATGTGTGGCATCGAATATTTAACAGCATTTTATTTTTCTTATCAACAATGTTCCAGAATTTAATATAACTTCCAATGTATTCCAAGTCATGTGTCAAGTTAGCATCTTCGTCTCTGCTGTAAATTTTGCTTACATCATTTGAAACAAAATTTGATCCCAAGCAAAGACTGAATATATAATTATTTTATGTTGATTTTTGCCCTGATATATTTCTTTTTAAAAAGAGATTTTTCTTTTTTGAATCGTAAAATATTTCAATCTATTCATTTATTTATAAGCAGCTCCCAGGATTATGCAAAAATATAGACATATACAACTTAAAATGTATGAAATGAATATTATATTTTCTCACTTAATGGATATCAAGTAGATTATTTTTAATGCTGAAGTTGACCAAAGTGAAGTGAGAAAAAAAAATTCTGCTTATATATTACAAAACTGTATAGCAATAACATTATATAAATATTTCTACATGAAATCTATATTGCAAGTCACAAGTCACCACGACCTAAACTAGATGGGTTATTAAGCAATGTTGCATATGAAGGTGGTTGCATTCAGTGGTTTGGTTTTATATTCACTACATTTGAGTAACACTTAACTACATAAAAATATGCTAAAACATGAGCATATAGATAGATCTCCATCTTGAAAATAAGCATGAGGTCATAATTCTGCTTCCAACCTGCTTATCTGGGGGCATTTTAAAATTACCTTAATTGGACATCCTAATCTGTCTTATATACCCTGTTTCAGCACAACAGAACAGAGAAAGTATAAGGTTTCCCCTACAACTCTTAAAACTGATATCATCCTATGAAAGTCATTTAGTTATTTTAATTATTTTCATGACACTACCCCCAACAGCTTTCAGTTTATCACAGTCAGTGTGCCTCTTTCAGACTATAAATAGTTGTAAATCCCTTCGGGGCCAACTTTGTGAGAATTATTTTACCTGGGTTCTTAGAAGGCTTCATTTGACTATCTTTTGATGTGCTATTTTAATCCTAATGGAGAAAATTAATATATTGGAACAATACATATATAAGCTATATAACTAAAAGGCATGGTCATTTTAGTTGATTATTGACCTCTACCACCTCCATTCCTTCTGCCCTTCTGGTTAAAAGCTCAAGAGAGAGAGGGGAGAGGGCATTAGTTAGTTCTGCTATTACATATTTCCTTCATGTTGGATTGAAGGTCATTATTTTGAACTAATAATTGCCCCTTGGTCTCTCAAACCCCATTAAGCTTAATGGTCTGATTTAATTTGCTTGGCTGGTCTTTACTCTAAAAATACCTTCTACTCCTCCTACTTTTCCTTCCCTGATAGGAACAGACAAGGCCTGGTTTTAATCCATGTTACATAAAATTTCCAGAGGAACCAATGAACATTCTATTCATGGCAAAGATTTATAGCAATGCCTCTTCCACTTCATCAAAGAGTGCAATTGCATGGCACACACAGAGTGGGCAGACAGATTTTAATGATGCAATTACCAAAGTTTACCTCTCTGACTGATGTAAAAGCTGGGCCAACAGAAGTCAAATGTTCCCTCCACAGGAGATCAGGGACACATTTTTGAATGTCAGCTTCTTCCTTACTGAGCAACTACATGTTTTATTTTACACTTATACTTCCCTCCCTCCCTACCCCACCTCCCATCAAGAGACTTTTCTTCCACACTCTCACTGCTGTCTTGGTTCAAATCTGCCTTGGACTCTCTTTAAAGTTCTCACAGTGCTTACAGGTTAGTAGAACAGTTTTCCATTAGTAAAGTCCACATGCATAATTAGAAGGAACTTAGGAGACAAAACCATGTACTTGATACTTACCATTATTCAAAATAGGTAGTTTGAGTTTTAAATTTAGAAAATTCCGACTTTTGCCAAAAACACAAAGAAGGTCCTCAGTTGAATAAACCTATTTTTTAAAGAGAATAGCAAAAGGAAAACAAAAGCATCTTTCAATTAACTTTTTTTTGTATTTGTTTAATGATTTGTTTTATTTTTTAAAAATTCCAGACCGGTCAAATCTATACAATTTCACATTGATTTTTTAAAATTCAGCATCATTCAATGCTTACTCATTTCTTTTCAAAACATTTCTCTTAAATAAAGGTATAGTTTTCTTATTTTAAAGATGTAGTAATTTGTTAAAAGAATCCAGAAAAGCAATATTTACCTATGGAGTTGGATATCAAGATATTAGTTGATTTCAAAAGACCTCAGTTAAGTACATACTGAAAAGACATATGATGCAATGTAAGCATTTCCCTTGGGTTTTTAAAATTAATTTTGTTTTATTTCATTTTCTAGACTTTTCCATTTCTCCTTTGTGCTATGTGTACATCAGTGTATGCTAGGAGCACTGTCGGTCAAATAATGATATGCATATGGATCCCTGTAGGTGGCGCTACAATCCTGCAAGAATAATTATAGAGCCACCAACAGGTCTCCATTATGGTCTACCCAGATACTGATTTGGGACGCCGTCAGAAAATGGAAACGCTAATGAAAAATTAGTTAAATTTAACCAACAGTGATTTGTCCAATTTAAAATTAAAAAGAGAAATCATGTAGAACAAACCTGGACATAAATATAAGCATGTACAACACATTTTAAATATCAACACTAAGTCTTCCTTAACCCTAATACTCCCAAATGACCTTTTTTAGAACCCTTGGCAACCCCAATGTACACACACTGAAAAATGACAGTGGAATAAGAAAGATTGCATTGGCTTCTTCAACTGAGTTGTCAAAATCATAGAATGATATTGAGAGTAATCCAAAAAAAAATTAAGCCTTTTCTAGGCTTAATTTTTATAATTTTAATAATAAAATGATTAAATTTGCCAGATAACAGAAATAGTTCCCCATGTTAGCACTTTAAAGTTTTTTAATTCTTTATATATGTGAGACTGATAGAGTGAAACAGAAAAATACAAAGAAAAATTATATTAGTTGAATAAAAGCCTTAAGTTCATGATTTGTAAGGAGAGGAAGCACAGAAAAGTATCTGACTTTTTGATAGACTTGTTAGAGAAGTGAATGGAGACTTGTAGTTTGCATCAGGGTTTCTCAATCTTGGCATTGTTTACATTTGGAGACAGACAATTCTTTGTCATGGGAGCTGTGCATTGTAGGATGTTTAGCAGTATCCTTAGTCTCTACCCACTAGATGCCAGTAGCACTCCCCGACCCCTCTCCCAGTTTGTAGCAACCGGAAATGTCTCCAGAGGCTGCCAAATATCCCTTGGAGGACAAAATTGCCCCTGAGTGAGAACCATTGGTCTATGCTCATGTATTTTTTTATACACAAAGGAAGAAGTATTTTGGAAGAGAGTCCTGTGATGAGCTATTCATAAAAATAGTAAGAGTTTGTTTTCTAATTAATTAATGTCCCAGAGAACCTAGAAACTTTGAGTATTCATCAACATAGACGCAGTAACTCATCTCTATCACTTGAATATACCAAGACATGCATATATTGTCTTCACCAAGTTTACATGGATGTTTCTTGTTTGAAACAACTGAATACTGTTTAAAGTTTTATCAAACAATTTAATGGTTAATGGAGTACCTACCATATTAAAATATTTATGATTATACCTATTATGTATGCTTTCAGAAGATTACTGGAACAGTCTTCAAATAATAGTGGTTAATGAATTTTCTGGTGCTTTTTTAGGTATTTACTTAGAATAACATTGGAATCACTCACCATATTCTTCAATTTGAAGATGAATAATACTCTGTTGGAATGTGACAGAAAACACACTATTCGTGGACTTTAGATATTTTGGAGAACTAAAAATGTTATGTCTCAATTTACATCAGATGTCTAGGGCATCTCTTTGCATAGCATGTTAGAATTTGAAGAGACATGAGAAATAACCTTAGGTCCTGCCACTTTACTGTTTTTGAAACTGAGGCTTAGGGAGGTTAAATATTGTCCTCAAAATAGCACAGTGAGAGAAAGTTCTGTGACTAGATCCCAGGTGTCCAGAATGCCTTCCAGTGGCTTCTTCCCCATATCATGCTTATGGTGGAAGATGGCATTGCAGCTCTGGGTCTACATTTAATCTTTTTCTATATTTTGAATTTAATAATATCAATGCAGAAAACGCCGGCTTGCCTAGTTATATTGTCAAAATATGGTTTAAAACCTTAAGACCCTGCTTGTTAGTTCAGGTCCACCAGACTGCCTACTTAAATAAAACAAGTAAAAATGATGGTGAGAAATTCTTAAGTATCTGTTTGATGAAATATCACTTGATAATTCTGGAAAGCTTTCCTGTGTATTTGAATATTATAGCATTGCCGAAATTGGAATTAAATGAATGCCTGATGTTGATTTTCTTAAAAAAAAAAATTCTGTTGCATATTTATTGTTACACTTATTTGTAATAAAGTGTGATAAATTCCCTCAAACATGACTACAAGACCTACCATAGCATGTCATTGCTGTTCAAGTTTACCAGGTGCTGTGTGATAGTTCAATTACCCAATACCTTTTTATAAAATCAAAATATTGCAAAATGTTTGTTCCTTCAGCTTTGGACTCAATTATAAGAAATGTGAATGCTGAAATTCTTTTGAGATATTTGACTAAAATAGGACCATCAGATAATCCACATCATGAATACATTATTTTTAGATGTTCATCAAAATAAAAATTGATAAAAAGTACTCTTGTTGGGATGTTGCAGACCTAGGAAGGTGGTCTCTAACCTCAGTTTAAGATGAACTATTCTAATAACAATTCCTTGCTGTTTATAAAGAATAATATAACTAGCTCTGACTATTGAAATCACCCTTTAAAACCTTCTGACTCACTAAAACAATCCCTTTTTCATTCTATTCAAGATATTCTAACTGAAAAGTGTTTTGACTATCCCTATACAGAGTTCATATAACCTCAACTTCAAATGTTATATGTTTATCATCTAGTGGGCTTTATTATATTATCGAAAAATGGGACACTGAAAACATAACAAATATTAGTTTGAAACAGGCAGGGAGAAATTGAAAAAAGATTTTTAAAAGATACAGTGACTGTGTAGACAACTCCAACATACCATTTCCAAATTGAATACCATAATTCTGCTTTCAATTAGACTACTCTTAAGTCAATCACAATATATTTATTTCAAGTCAGAGCTAAATATCTATGTCCTATATGTGTCATGGTACTTGATGTAATGGTGTTGAGGCTAGAAAATGAGCCCTAACATGATCACAGCTTCAATGAGTGTGAGCTGAAAAAGCTGCTACTTAATGCTGGTCTTTCTACAAGTTGAAGCTTGAAGTTTGCTTCTGTTTATTCGGGGGAAAAAATCTTAATTTTTTTTAAGTTAAACAAATGAAAAGTAATTACCCACCAATATTATTCGTGAAGAAAACTGTTAAGTGACCTTAGAAAAAAATGAGCTGCTTAAAATTAATGTATATAGGTGGAATCAGAACTGTAACTCTGTAGATTTTTTTCCTTTGTTTTCAATGGGGCTTTGGAATTTGACCCTGTGATCTCATTATATTCTTCCAGATTGGGAGGGACTCTGTTTACCCCATTCCAAGAAGAAAGCAATTTCACAAGTAGTTCCTTCAAGTGGATGTGAATGAGAAAGCTTCATGTGAAAAGGATCATTGTAGAACTATCACAACAGAGGATGAACATCTATGTCTCTCTCTGGTGCACTGTAATATTGTGAGGCTGGGCATTAGCTTTTTAGATGTTACAGGGATGTGGAGATGTCTTTAAATTGTGAACTAAACTGCTGAACTGTGAGTCCAGTGAAGGTAAGCTACGTTTATAGTATGCTAGGGGTCAAGAGAAAACTGGAAGAATCAAGGCATCTCTTTGAATCCTTGCTACTGCATTTACTAGCTGAGGCATTGAGTCATTTAAATTTACTGAACATCAAGTTCCACATACGTAAAATAAGGAATACGATACTTGACTAAAAGATTTGTTGGTAAACAAACAAGCAAAAGGGCTCAAAAGTTAGGAAGTATTAGAGACTTATGTGCATGCTAAATATCAAACCAAACCCACCTCATCATGTCTAGTACATCTGTATGAGGACATCATTTGTTCTCTCTCTGTGTATGTGTCTCCCTCCTTTCATGAATTCATTGATGTGAGCATCCATCTCTCTCCAATAGAACCTTGGATTCTATTTTTCAGCTTTGCCTCCTCTCAGGTGACTTCTGAGCCTCTGACAGACCCTTTGGCACAATTTTACTTCCCGATCGGCTTGGAAATACTGTAACCTACTCTTGTGACAGACACCAAAGGGCCCACACAGTAGAGAGCATTCAGGTGGCTATCATGAGGAACTAAATACACAGAGGCTGGTGCTAGACCAAATGTATAGATATCTGGCTCTTTTCACTCTACTTTTGGCTAGTGAACACAGCTGTCAACTGGTACTTCATTTGAGATGTGATAGACCTGATGGTTGATTGTTTGGCCACGTTGATAATGTCAATTCATTCATTACTGGGAAACAGGAAGATAAACTTTTTACTTTCCCTTTCATAAATTTGAAATTTTTTGTTATCGTTGATTTCTGCAGATACAGAGAAAGAAAAGACTTCTTTGAACTCTTTGAATAAGAATAGAATTCCCTTCTACCCTGTTTCTGACTTAATACTCCAATAAAAGTTAACCTTTTAACAACAGCAGCTGACATTTATATAAGATTCACCATGTGTTAAGTTCTAGAACCAGTTAATTCACATGTACTATCTTAGTTAAAACATGCTGTAAGATTATGAACTAGATAAAATATTTTTCTTCATTTTAGAGATGAAAAAATATATTCTACAGGGTCAGAGTTAGCCCACATGTTTTCCATACTTTTTTACACATTTACTTTTTTTTACTTGATGACATATTGCAAACATTTACCTGTGTCATTACAATTTTTTCAAAAACATATATTGGATCAATTGAATATCCTATGATACTCCATCAGTTAGATGCCTCAAAATTCAATCAACAATTCCTCTACGATTTAATGTTTTATCTGTTAAAAGTTTAGCTAATACAAATAAGGCTGGCATGCATGTTTTACAAAATAATTTTTGTCTGTATTTTTCATATTTATAAAAATATTTCTAAAAGCAAAATTGGGCCGGGCGTGGTAACTCAAGCCTGTAATCCCAGCACTTTGGGAGGCCGAGGCGGGCGGATCACGAGGTCAGGAGATCGAGACCATCCTGGCTAACACGGTGAAACCCCGTCTCTACTAAAAAATAAAAAAAATTAGCCGGGTGAGGTGGCGGGCGCCTGTAGTCCCAGCTGCTCGGGAGGCTGAGGCAGGAGAATGGCGTAAACCCGGAGGCGGAGCTTGCAGTGAGCTGAGATCCGGCCACTGCAGTCTAGCCTGGGCGACAGAGGGAGACTCCGTCTCAAAAAAAAAAAAAAAAGCAAAATTATAAATCAAAATGTATGATCATTTTTGAGACCCTTGATTGATTTCCAGACAATGTATCACAAGTCACAGTCCCTCCAACAGTGTGTTAGAGATGATCTCACTGCACTATAGTGAATATGAATATTCAATCATTAAGAAAGAAAAAGAGTAAGAGAATTAAAAGTAGGTATAGCATCATTGTAATGATTTGTATTACGATCACGTTTCTTCTTTAAACATGTATATAGCTTTCAATTTTGTAATATTTTAAAAGTGAATTCTATATGACAGTGATATAACAGTAACTTTTTCTGTTAGATTGTAGGCAAACATTTAAAAATTTTGGATCACGAGGTCAGGAGATTGAGACCATCCTGGCTAACACGATGAAACCCCGTCTCTACTAAAAAATAAAAAAAATTAGCCGGGTGAGGTGGCGGGCGCCTGTAGTCCCAGCTACTCGGGAGGCTGAGGCAGGAGAATGGCGTAAACCCGGGAGGCGGAGCTTGCAGTGAGCTGAGATCCGGCCACTGCACTCCAGTCCGGGCGACAGAGCGAGACTCCGTCTCAAAAAAAAAAAAAAAAAAAAAAAAAAAATTTTAATTGTTTTTTAACTTTTTCAAAAATTTATACTTATAATTTAATGTTTTTAAAATTTAAAGTGTATCAAATAATCACATGAAGTTATATACTTCATACAAACAGGGTTTTAATCTTCACAATCCTTCCTGTTTCACATTCTTTAGACTACATACTTAGTAATCTCAAATAATAACATATTCATAATTTATACTTAAAACATGATGTCTTTGGGTAAATTAATTCATATATATAGATATACAGAGACGCACACACATACACAAAGAATTTAGATTTCTAAGCTCCTTAACTTTTTTTTTTTTTTGAGACGGAGTCTCGCTCTGTCACCCAGGCTGGAGTTTGGGTTCACGCCATTCTCCTGCCTCAGCCTCCGGAGTAGCTGGGACTACAGGTGCCCACCACCACTCTTGGCTAATTTTTTTGTATTTTTTAGGAGAGACTGGGTTTCACTGTGTTAACCAGGATGGTCTTGATCTTCTGACCTCATGATGTGCCCACCTCAGCCTCCCAAAGTGCTGGGATTACAGGCGTGAGCCACTGCGCGTGGCCTAAGCTCCCCAACTTTTCTACTTAAGTATTTTTCTGCCAGAGCTTAAAAAATAATCTAAAGTTATTTGTAAGAATTAAGTTATGATAAATTTTCTTCATACTCTTTCATTTTAAGCCAATACTGTATTTAGGTTATATCGTGCTTTTGCTTTCTATCACAGTTTAGTAGACTTAAAAAGATAAAATGGTAACTATCTACCTGTATACACGCATACACATATATATGTATTCATATCACATACTTGGAAGAGCTTGGAAAGAAAAGATTTCTATTCTGATGGCTGCGTGTGGCTAATATTTTGTGACGTAGACTGGATTTTATACCATGAGACTATTACTTATACCATGTAGTCAATTGTTATTTGCCTATAAAGTAGCTATGAGCACAATATGATGGAAATCATTTGTCATTAAATCAACAGAAATGGACTTAAAGAAGGCAACTGCCTCAGACCCCATTTCAATGAAGGAAGAAAAGAAGGAAGTCATGTTTTGATAAAGCTATCAGAATTTAAATATAGGTAGTAGGATACCATATCTGTTTTTGTTTAAAGAAAGAATTTTTAGTTGGATAAATCTGACAAGATTTGAAGATAAAAACAAAAAAAAAATCTGGATCTCATCTTTCTTTTATAAAGTGCAGTTTCTTCACATCACTCTGGAATGTTTATTACAACTTAATGCAGAACAGAAAATTGATTAATGCTGACATTGCTTTCCTATGTCTCTGTACTGTATTTACCTGATATATAAACCACAATTTCAATGAATGAGTTTGTCTGATAAGAACAAAAATTGAATCTCTCTGAAAATTCTGAATAAAACATATGTAGTTTGGTTACATCTCTTTCTTACAGGAAAACGTACATAGGTAGTATCATATTTTCTAAAAACTAAGAAGAAATGACCAAGAGCTTATTAAATAAAGAGTGTAATTAGATAGGCTTTAGAACCCCCAAACAATATTCTCCTATGACTTAACTTCAATTAATATTAATTTAGTAAACCTTTTTCTTCCCCCCATAGGTAGCTTTTAATCAATTTTTCCCCTGATTCAAAACTATTGAATATTTAGGGCAGATGCAATTCTATAACCCTCTTCTTCCTCTACTCTCCTGTAGAACAGATGATACAAATCATTTCCCTGTGTTCAGATGGAACGTTTTATATCCATGTCGTTAACTGGCAACTTGAATTTTGCCCACTGCTATTTGCCATACTCTCTTGCAGCCCATGTTCTAGATAAAGCGTTCTTACACTGAGGTTATTTTGGAACTGAAACTCCTCTGGATTTGTTCTAGGGCATTTTTGCCTCATGCTTCTCAAGTTTTCGTTTAAAAGCTATGGGTTTTTTTTTTTTTTTTAATCATCCAAAGCCAAAAAATATATGCTTGTGCTTAATGAGTAGTTCTATTTTTAATTTTCTGAAGAACCTCCATACTATTTTCCATAATGGCTTTACTAATTTACATTTCTACCAACACTGTGTGAAATCCATCTCTCTGCATCCTCTCATTTCCAAGAGTGATAAGAAATCCAGTGGAACAACTGTATAGACCAGAAGAATCAAGATGTGCATATGAAACACAAACTGTATTGATTTTCCATGATGAGAAGTCTGCTCTGCCATAATTTAGTCCTCTAAATTATGGTGTCTGTATGGTTATAGATTCAGAGCGTGAGTGATGATGGTCTGATGGTAGGGAGGCCATATTTATAGCCAGAAGAGTATTTACTCCAGACAGGTGAACTTTTTGTTTTTGTGATCTATACAATAACAAACAACAAATTTAACTTTTAGTAATCTTTTTCACTGATGTGCGCATCACTGAATTAAATTCTACTCCAGGGGAAAAATACATGGTATAATGATACTGAAGCCAATAGTTCATGACAATCTGAATCTTATTTTGAAATCTTGTTATAAGTCAGTTATGAGACAAGTTGTAGATTTTATTGGTTCTTTGCAATTAGATAGAGATTGATATGAGATGGTGCTTGTTCTGGCTGACAGTTGATAACAAACACATGTCCTGTGAATATGTTTGAGAAAAAGACTTGTTATGAGGTTCGTTGAGTGGTAGTAAAACCGAGCGTAATTATTCACTCTAAATTTCTCAGTTACCCCATCTCTATTTCCTTCTTTACTTTCTGTCAGTTTTTCTCTGTCTCTGTCTCTCTCCGATGTCTCTCAAGTAAATTGCTTTTCCTTTTCTTTCTATTTCATTTAACAGATACATTTAACAAACAGTTTTTAAGTGTGTGGTATGTGCCAGAAACTAAGTATCATGCTGGATATGGAGTCATGACTGAAATAGTCTCATTCTAAAGAGACTGTCAGTAGTTAGGGAGTGTTATATGTAAAAACTGGTGGTTTATTCTGCTTCTGGACAACATGGTGAACTATGACAGGGTCCTACATTGCTCTGTAGAATCAGTCATTGGACAGTAAGTAAGGTTAATGAATTCAGAGTCAAGTCATACATTGCAAAATTCTGATGAGCATTATTCACATTTTATTCTTAATAAATGACACCTCACTGAAGTACACTAAGCAATGTGAATTGTGCTTCCGGGAATATGGAAAGTAACAGAGAAACTCTACTCAGCCATAAATAAAAAACTGAAAAATCTTGGAGAGACCAAAGGTGTTTGGATCTTGATGGAACCAGAGTAGTTGGAGGTAGGGAAGTTTTCAAATTAGGGAAGGCCAGGAGCCTCAAATAAAATGCAGACTGAATTGGCCTTCCTTTTTGTGCCCCTTTTCTTTCCCTAAGCCCTCAATTCCATGGGCAGGAATATAAAAACACTCGCTCCACTGTAACTATTAGCTAGATGCTCTGGGGTATGAAAGGGGAGAACTGTAGTCTAGTTGTGGTGGAGGTCCTCTATCAGTGAGCATGCACAGCCTGAGGAGTTCCTGAACATTCTTGCCTATCAACCCTTGTTCCCCAGTGCATGAGCTAATCAGAACAGAGAGTAAGGAGCCAGGACTAAAGCAATGACAGAGTGAGAGCTACTACAAGTTCCCTGGCAGTGAGGCAAGGCTGGAAGGGCTATGAGTCTATGATACAAAGCAATGATTATCTCTCTTCAGCAAGGGGCACACAAGTTGCAGCCCTGGTTTTTGTCACTCTTCTGAGTAACAAAAATCAGTCAAAGCAATTGATAGATCCAATAAAATTCGAGTTCCCAGTTACTGAGAAGCTGAACCACAATGCAATAAAAATCAGTATTGGAAAAAGTGTTACCTTAAAGGCAAAACGAAAGCAATAGAAATAATTAAAAATTTTAAATTTTAAATTATAAATACATTCAACAGATAAAAAAATTAAAACATGAAGTAAAACAGATATTTTAAAGGAAATGTGCAGGCATTTTGGGAAATATCTGAAATGAATAAATTTTTGAAAACAATGAATGGGTTGAATGACAAAATATATACAATAAAAAAAAGTGAGCTGGAGATTGAATAGCAGAACTCTCTCAGAAGGAATAGGAAATGATTAATTGGGAATGATAGGGGAGAAGGGCAGGAGAAAAATAAATGAGTAAAAAGGGTGTATATTGGCAGAATTTTGAGCATCTGGATAACGATGTCACCAGAGTATTTTTGGATGAGGATGTATATCCTAAACAAGATTCCAAAAAGTACAAACAACAAGGAGAAAAACTGAAGGGTGTGATTTTATCACAATTGAAGACATCTTCTAGGAGAGATATTAAAGATAAAACTAAAAGTGGGAGAAACTATTTGCAGTGGCTAAAACACAGAAGAAATTTTAACCTGTAATACAAAGACACCAATGCTCTGCTGCTGGAGACGTAATTTGGAGCAGGTATTCTGGAGAGGAATTAGGAAACACTACACGCAGTTATAACTTTTCAAATATGGAAGTTGTATTTGATAGACATATTTGAAATGACTGGAAAAGAGGTAATTATGGTGAGAAGGGAACTGAAGTGAAATAAAGATGACTGGAAAAAAACAACATTAAGAGAAACAAAAATGAACTTTGGAAAATGAGTATAGAATGTCATAAGAGAAGTATACTACCAATACCACCAATGTATCCATCATTATCTAAAAGAAAAAAATCCATGAATGACTTGAACAGGGAATTATAGCCCACAGTGACTGAGCAAAGGGGAGGATAATTTTTGTAGTCTTTCCCCTAGATAATAGTTTTCAGGAAAAAAAAATTCAGAGGATGTAATGCTTGAAGTGAATCTTCAAAGATAAATAAGAATGCATTGGACAAAAGTTAACTGGGAAAAGGGAGTTAAAGAATGTAGGTACTGTGGCCAGGGGTGGTGGCTCACGCCTGTAATCCCAGCACTCTGGGAGGCTGAGGTAGGTGGATTACCTGAGGTGAGAAGTTCAAGACCAGCCTGGCCAACATGGTGAAACCCTGTCTCTACTAAAAATACAAAAGTTAGCCAGGCATGATGGCGGGTGCCTGTAATCCCAGCTACTTGGGAGGCTGAGGTGGGAGAATTGCGTGAACCCAGGAGGCTGAGGTTGGAGTGAGTCGAGATCCTGTCACTGTGCTCCAGCCTGAGCAGTTGGGGGAGACTCCATCTCAGAAAACAAAACAAAACAACAACAGAAAAAAGAATGTAGGCACTGTATTGCCAGTAAAAAATACAGAGGCCTTAAAGAACAGATGTCATTCAGGGCACTCTTTGTAGGTCACTAGGTTGAGAAAAGGAGGATAGAATTTCAAATGTAGTCAAAGGCAGACCATGAAGGGTCTTGAAGAGTGCATCATGGGCTTTATCCTGAAAGAAAGCTTCTGAGCAAGTTAAAGTAGAAAAATGACATGGTCAGATTGCATTTAGGAACATTGTTCTGGAAAAAATTATGGAGAATGAACTGAGGTAGAGGTGGGTATGGAGTCTGGGGAACAAGGCAACCAAGCCTTACATAGAGGCTTATTGCCATAATCCTACAAATACATTACTGAAGTCTGATAATAGACAAAGTCAATGGAGAATGAAATGAAGAGACAGAAGGGAGAGACTGAGGAAGTAGAATTCATAAAAGTAGTAAAGGTGAAGGGATGGAAGAGAAATGTCAAAGTTTAGATTTTTATTTCTGTGAGTGAAGGTAGAAAAAGCAAAAGGAGTTGTAAATGGGGCAAGAAAGGCATGTTGATTTGGAGCTTCCTATAAGATAAAGTGTTTGACAAATCTCTACAGTAATGATTTGAAAATGTAGGCATGGAATTCTGAAGGAAGACTGAGGTGAAGTAGGGATTTAGCAGTCAATAAACTATGAGATGGATGTGAGCAAGATTTCTTTTTGTCTAATTTCATTTTTTGACTTAAACTATCATTAGTATTATTTTTGATTGAAAAACTATAATTTTGGTACATATGTACCCTAGAACTTAAAGTATAATAAAAAAAAGAAAAATTATAATTACACACATTTATGGGATACAATGTGATGTTTTGATATGTTTTTACAATGTGGCATGATTAAATCAATCTAATTAACATATCCATAACCTTGCTTACCATTTTTTTGATGAGACATTTGAAGTTTACTCTCTTAGTTATTTTGAAATATATAACAGAGTATTATGGATTATACTCACCCTACTGTACAATAGATCTCCAAACTTACCTTATCTATCTGAAACTTTATATTTTTTGGCCAACAACTCCTCATTCCCTCACTCTATAACACTCCAACCTCTGGTAACCATCATTCTATGGGTTACCATGCCTGGCCACAGTGCCTACATTCTTAAACTCCCTTTCCCCAGTAACTATTGTCCAATACATTCTACTCTCTACTTCTGTAAGTTTAACTTCATTAGATTCCACATATAAGTGAAATCATATAGTATTTGGCTTAATTTGCCTGGTTTATTTTACTTAGCATAATATCCTCCGGATTCATCCATGGCATCACAAATGAGATGATTTCCCCCCTTTTAAAGGCTGCATAGTATTCCATTGTGCATGTATACCACATGTTTTTCATCCATTCATCCATTGATGGACACTCAGGTTGATTCCACATCTTGGCTATTGTGAATAATGCTGCAATAAACATGTGAGTGCAAATATCCCTTTGACATATTGATTTCAGTTCCTTTGGGTATATACCCGGAAGTTACTGAGTCATATTCGTTCTATTTTTAATTTTCTGAGGAACCTCCAAACTGTTTTCCATGAGCGCTTTACTAATTTACATTTCTACCAACACTGTATGCAATCCATCTCTATGCATCCTCTCTAACATTTATTTCTTTCATCTTTTTTTTTTTTTTTTTTGAGATGGAGTCTTGCTCTGTCGCCCAGGCTGGAGTGCAGTGGCGCGATCTCCGCTCACTGCAAGCTCCGCCTCCCGGGTTCCCGCCATTCTCCTGCCTCAGCCTCCCCAGTAGCTGGGACTACAGGTGCCCACCACCACGCCCGGCTAATCTTTTATATTTTTAGTAGAGACAGAGTTTCACTGAGTTAGCCTTCTAACAGGTATGAGGTGATAACTCATTGTGGTTTTAATTTACATTTCCCTAATGATTAGTAATGCTAAGCATTTTTCCACATTTCTATTGACCATTTGTATGTCTTTTGAGAAACACCTATTATGGTCTTTGCCTACTTTAAAAAGATTAATGCATGTTGTCAACCCAAACATTGGGTTGTTTTTCTTGCCATTGAGTTGAGTTTCTTATAATTTTTGGGTATTAGCCCCTATCAGATGTATGGTGCTAGAGTATATTTGGATGTTTGTTCCCTCCAAATATCATGTTGAAATTTAAGCCCCAGTGTGGCGATGTTGGAAGGCAGGGCCTAGTGGGAGGTGTTTGGGTTATGGGAAAGGATTCCCCATGAATAGATTAATGCCCTGACTGGGAGCGTTTTCACTTTGTTGGTTCCCACTCTGCTAGTTCCCACAAGAGCTGGTTGTTAAAAAGAGCCTAGTACCTCTCCACTCTCTCATGTTTCGTTTTGGGCTCTGCACACATCAGCTCTGCTTTGCCTTCCACCATGAGTGGAGGCAGCCTGATGCCCTAACCAGAAGAAGATGCTGGCACCATGCTTCTTGTATAGACTGCAGAACTGTGATCCAAATAAATGTCTTTTCTTCATAAATTACCCAGCTTCAGGTATTTCTTTATAGCAAAACAAAAATGAACTAAGACATATGGTTCGTAAATATTTTTTCCCTTGCTGTGAGTTGTTTTTTGCTTTGTTAATTGGAAGCTTTTTAGTTTGATGCTATCACATCTGTCTATTTTTGCTTTTGTCACCTGTGGTTTTGGGATCTTATCTGAAAATTCATTGCCCAGAGCAATGTGGTGGAGCCTTTCTCCTATGTTTTCTTATAGAAGTTTTACAGTTTCAGGTTTATATTTAAGTGTTTAATCCATTTTGAGTTGACTTTTCTACATAGTGTGTCTGATTTCATTCTTCTGTACGTAGACATCTAATTTTCCCAATCCCACTTATTGAAGATACTGCCCTTTCTCTATTATGTGTTCTTGGCACCTGTGTCAAAAATCAGTTGACAGTAAATGTGTAGGTTTATTTCTGGTTTGTCTATCCTGTTATATTGGTCTATGTGTCTGTTTTATGCCAGGATGATGCTGTTGATTATACTTGCTTTATATGTTTTGAAATCAAAGACTATGATGTGTCTGGCTTTGTTCTTTCTGTTCAAGATCGTATTGTTTTGGCTATTCAGAGTCTTTTGTGGTTCCATATGCGGTTAAGAATGGCTTTTTCCATTTCAGTGAAAAATGCTATTGAAATTTTGATGGGGATTGCATTGAATCTTTAGATTGCTTTGAGTAGTGTGGACATTTTCACAATTTTATTTTTTTCCAGTCCATGAACACAACATATCTTTTCATTTATTTGTGTTTTCTTTAATTTATTTTATCAGTGTTTTATATTTTTCAGAACACAGGTCCTTAGGTAAATTTATGCCTAAGTTTTAATTTTTTATTGCCACTGTAAATGGGTTTTTTTTCTTAATTTCCTTTTTAGACAGTTTGTTGTTAGTAAATAGAAACAGAAACCCTGCAGATTTTTATACGTTGATTTGGTGTCACATAACTTTACTGAATTAATTTACAAGTTCTAACAGTTTTCTAGTGGAGTCTATAGGGTTTTCTATATGTAAGATCATGTTTTCAGCAAAAAGAGACAAGTTCACTTCTTTTTTTCCTATTAGGATGTCTTATATTTCTTTCTTTTGCCTAATTGTCCCGGCCAGGACTTTCAGTACTGTGTTGAAAAGAAATGGCGAGATGGTGAGATCCTTGTCTTGTTTCTAATCTTGAAGTAAAAGCTTTCATTTTTTCAAACTTGAACATAATATTAGCTAATGGTTTATCATATGTGGCCTTTATTGGGTTAAAGTACCTTTCCTCTATACCTAATCTGTTCAGAGTTTTCATCAAGAAAGGGTATTGAATTATGTCAAATGCTTTTTCTGCATCTGTTAAGATGATCATGAGATTTTTACGCTTCATTTTGTTAATGTAGTGTATCACATTTATTCATTTGCATATGTTAAACAATTCTTGCATTGTAGGGGTAAATCCCAGTTGATCATAGTGAATTTTTCTTTTAATGTGTTCTTGAATTCAGTTATGTAATATTTTGTTTGCAGATTTTTACATCTATGTTTAGCAAGGATATTGGCCTATGTATTTCTTTTCTTGTAGTGTCCTTATCTGGCTCTTATCAGGTCAATGCTAACTTCGTAAAATAAGTTTGGAATTATTAGCTCTACTTTGATTTTTTTTGAAAGAGTTTGAGAAGAATTGACATTAGTTCCTTAAATGTTTGGTATAATACAATAGTAAAGCTAATCAGTTCTGGACTTGAGAGGAGACTTTTCATTACACATTCAATCGTCTTGCTGATTTTTGGTCTATTCAGATTTTCAATTTCTTTGTGATTCAGTGTTGGTAGGTTTTATTAGTTTAGAAATTTATCCATTTCTTCTAGATTATCTGATTTGTTGACATATACTTTTTTTTACAATAGTTTCTTATAATAATTTGTATTTTGGTTGTATCAATTGCAATGTCTCCTCTTTCATTTATCATCTCATTTATTTGAGTAGTCTCTCTTTTTTCCTAGTCTAGCTAAGGGTTTGTCCATTTTATCTTTTCAAAAAAACCAACTCTTAGTTAAATTATTTCTCTAGTCTCATTTCATTTATTTCTGCTATAATCTTTGTTATTTCCTTCCTTCTGCTAAATTTGAGGTTACTTTGTTCTTTTTCTAGTTTTTTGAGGTATAACGTTAGAGTATTCGTGAGTTTTTTTCATTGATCACTATAGATTTCTCTCTTAGAACTACTTTTTGCTGCATTCTATGTTTTGGCATGTTACATTTCCATTTTAGTTGTCTCAAGGTATTTTTAAAATTTGTTATTTGATTTCTTCTGTGACCTATTGGTTGTTTAGGAGCATGTTGTTTAATTTCCACATATTTGTGTATTTTTCAAGATTTCTCATTATCGATTCCTCATTTCATGCCATTGTTATCTAAGTAAATATTGCATAAGATTTCAGTCTTCTTAAATTTATTAAGAATTGTTTTGTGGCCTAACATATAATCTATCTGGAGAATGTTCCATGTGCACTTAAGAAGAATATGTATTCTGCTACCATCAGATAAAATGCTCTGTACATGCATATTAGGTCCATTTGGTCAATGCTATAATTGAAGTACAGTATTTCTTTATTGATTGTCCATCTGTATATTGAAAGTGGGTTACTGAGATGCCCTATTATTATAATATTGCAGTTAATCTCTACTTTTAGATTATTAAATCATTGCTTTATATATTTAGATGTTCCAGTGTTGGGTGCATATATATTTACAATTATGATGTCCTCTTGGAAAATTAACTCCTTTAGCACTATTTAATGACTTTATTTGTCTCTTTTTATTGTTTCTGACTTAAAGTCTATTTTGTTTGATATAATTACAACTTCTTCTTCTCCCCTTTGGTTTCTATTTTCATGGAATTTTTTCTCATTTTTTTATTCCATTCCTTTCAATCTATGTGTGTCCTTACCAGTAATGAGTCTCCTATAAGCAGCATATGGTTGAATCTGGTATTTTTTCAAATCCAATCTGCCACTCTATCTTTAGGAGAATTTAATTCACTTATACTCAAGGCAATTACTGATAAGTAAGAATCTGCTATTGCTATTTCATAATTGGTTTTCTGATTGTTTTGTAGGTCTTCTGTTTCTTTCTCTTTTGCTATTGCCCTTTGTGGTTTGATGGTTTTCAATGGTTTTCTAAGAATTCTTTGGAATTCTTTCTTTTTATATTCTGTGCGACTACAGTAGGTTTTTGCTTTGTGGTTACCATAATGCTTACATAAAATATTGTATCCTTATAACAGGCTACTTTAAATTGATAACAACTTGCTTTTAGTGTTCAAAAACTATACTTTCACTCTTCCCCATCTTTTATGATTTCGATGTCATAATTTATATTTGTTTTTATATTTTTCCCTTAATAATTTGTTACAGCTACAGTTGTTTTTAATAGATTTGTCTTTTAACTCCACTAGTAGGGATAAAATTGTTTTACATGCCACCCTTACAGTATTAGAGTTAGTATGACTACATATGATTTATGTCATCAAGTTTTTTACTTCCTTATTTTATGCTATTAATTAATAGTCATTCATTTCAGCTTAAATAATTCCCTTTGACAGTTTCTGTAAACAGGTCTGGTGGTGATGAGCTCCCTTAGCTTCTGTTTATGATAAAAAGTTTTTACTTCTTCATTTTTGAAGGATATATTTGTGGATAAAGCCTTCTTGGTTGGCGGGTTTTTTATTTGTTTTTGTTTTTTTGTTTGTTCAGTTTTTCTATCAGCACCTTAAATATACCATTCTTCTCTCTCCTGGTCTGTAGGGTTTCTCCTAAGAAATCTGCTGAAAATCATATTAGGACTGTCTTGAAAGTGATGTTTATCTTATCTTTTGCTTCTTTCAATATTTTTATTTCTTTGATTGTTGTAATTTGATTATGATATGTCTTGGTAAAGTCCTCCTTGGGTTGAGTTTGATTGTGACTTCTGGGCTTCCCATCGTAATATTTCCCCAGAATTTTGAAATTTTCAGTCATTATTTTCTTAAAGTATACACTCTAGTCTTTTTACCTCTTTTCTACATGAGGACCTCTTATTATGTGAAGGTTGGTTCACTTCATGGTGTCCCATAATTCCTGTAGGCCTTCTTCATTCTTTTTTATTATGTATTTTTTTCTTTTCGTTCCTCTAATTAGATAATTTGAAATGTTCTGCTTTAGATCTCACTGATTCTTTTGCTTAAGTCAGTTGTTAAAGCTTTCTAGTGAATTTTCTAGTCAGTTATTATATTTTAATCTCCATGACTTGTATTTGCTTTTATTCTATTTCATTTTCAAATTTCTCATTTTTGTTCTAAATTGTTTTCCAAATTTTATTTAATTTTCTATTTGTATTTTCTTAGAGTTTCTTAAACTTCTTTAAGAGGATTATTCTAAATTATTTGTCATTTTATAGATCTTCATTTTTTTTTTTTTTTGGTCCATTACTGGAAATTTATTATTTCCTTTTGGTAGTATTATTTTTCCCTGAGTTTTCATAATCTTTGTGTCCTTAAATTTATGCCTGTACATTTGATAAATGGTTGTCTTTTCTGGCCTTTGCAGATGTTCTTTGGTGGTGATAGGCCTTTACTATTCAGTGTAGCCTGAGATATTTTGTATGGGCTGGCTAGTAGCAACCATGAAAAAGTAGACTTTGGTGTCAGGTTTTCTAGTTGGTCTGGATCACTTCTGTGCTCTGAGGTTAAATGGTATTGCTGGTTGTGCTCCATGGTCCAGTGAAACTACTGACTGAACTTTGTTGTCAGATGGGAATGCTGGCTGGTCTCTAATCATCTCTATTTGAGCAGGGTTGCAGGCTGTCTTCCTTGAATGGGTGGCATTGTTATTTAGAATCTGCACTTGGACATTTCTATGTGATGGATTCTGAGGCTGGATGAGATCTCTGGGTTGCTGCTTGGCCACACAACATGAGCAGGGCCAGAGGCTGTACTCCACAGATACGTGTAGACTTGAGCTTGTCTCCTGGCCTAGGGTATACCCACGCAGAGCACCAAGATTTGGTCAAGCCACCACACTGTGGTTGGCGTTGAGTGGGGCCAGATGCTCCCTCTGTGGGTAATTACTGACCTGCAATTGTCTCCATGTTTTGAATACTTAATGGAAACATTTGAACTTAGTTGGACCACCCTCTTGAGTTGAGTGGGGTCAGATGTTCCCTTTATGGGTAATTGCTTACCTACAGCTACCTCTTGCTCTAGGGAAGACCTAATGAGAGTACCCAGGCTCTGTGGAAAAAATTGGTTAGGGGTTTAATCCTAAAAGACCCCTAAACAATGTTTCCTGCAGTGCAGTGCTATTGGCTACTTCTTTGGGGTGGCATTGCTGTTGGCTGAAATGTAGAAAAAACACCAAGAACAGTGCATTGGGCACTGTGAGCCCCACTTTCATTTTTTTTCTAATTGACCCCAGGGAGTCTAGCCCCACTAGTATTTCCAATGCTTCTTTTGGCATGAGACAGGAGTTAGCCTCCCGTGAACTGTCCTAGAACAATGGGGAAGCAGAATGTCTGCCTTCAACTTACTTTTCACCTTGTAGAAACTGTGAGTCCACAGGAATTATCTGGTGCTGTGCCAGCTTGGAGGAGGGGTAGCACAGTCAAAGAGAGTGATTCATTTTATCATTCAATAGCAGCTTTCTTGGTTCTATAGTCTAAGAGAGAGTATCAGTCTGATTTCTAAGATCTGGGGTATTTACAATGATAGCCTTGACTGTGGATAGTTGCTAGTTGGATTTCTGTGGTTGCAGGGTGAAGCCAAAGAACTCCTATTCCACCATCTTCTTGACATCACTAGCAGATGAGATTTCTTTAGAATGGGTTTTGGAGTATGTTACAAAGGTTGCAACGGATAAAATCTAAGGGAACATTTAAGAGTTAGGTAGAAGAAAAGGAAGCTATAAAATCACCATGCTTCAGTAGGACTCCTTTATTAAGTTAAGAAGGTTTTTATTTGGGAAGTCTTTTTCTCTTTCTTTCTTTCTTTTCTTTCTTTCTTTCTTTCTTTCTTTCTTTCTTTCTTTCTTTCTTTCTTTCTTTCTTTCTTTCTTTCTTTCT
>NW_012114488.1:18487827-18489609 GCF_000951035.1 Colobus angolensis palliatus
TCTTTCTTTCTTTCTTTCTTTCTTTCTTTCTTCCTTTCTTTCTTTCTTTCTTCTTTCTCTTCCTTCTTTTTTTAATATCAGTAGCTATTGATGCACAAATTAAAAAGTATTCCATCAAGTCATTTAGGGAAAATATTACGTCTTGTCTTCATAGATGTTATTTTACATATTTCTCCAAAGTGATTCAATTTGGGCCTCTATTTGGGCCTCTAGTCCAGCTAGTTGTGGAAAGTCTTATATTGACAATTCATAAGCCCAATGACTTCCAGATTAAAAATGAAAATTCAAGTTAAATTAATTTATACTTCTTCTCTTCCTTTATTCCCCCCCTCCTTCTCCCTGGAGGTGATATAAATTATAATGGGGGAGGTACTTAACATATTATTCTGTTACCCGGGGAGGGTCTTCAATGAGTGCCATCTTCATTTTTAGCAGCTTCCACCAAGATGTTATTGATCTTGCCGGGTCTTCAGCATCGGCTTGGCTTGTGTTTTCACTTTCCCAGCCTTAGCCTCTACTAGTCAAATTCCCATGTGCTATGAGTCCCTGTCCTTATGAGTCCCTGTCCTCACTCTCAGTCCCTACAAATATGTCAGCCAGCTGATTGTTTTAGAAAATGCTTTAGAACTCTCAGGTGCTTTTCCATCACTGCTTCTGGTGCATGCACCTAGGCACTTCCATCAGCTGTAGTTCTTGACAATTTCAACCTCCTGTGCCTCAAGGGGGTTCTCTATAAGGATTTCATTTTCTCCAGGGATGTGGGTCTCTCTACTTCTCAGAAACCTAGACAGTATCACATTACATTCCCCTCTATCTTCCTCCTTCCCTCTGCAATCATACTTTTTCTCCTTTTAGGTGAGTAAAACTAATGTATTTCACTAATCTCTGATGCATGAGTCATAGCCTGTGTCTTGAACCTCACAACTTTGCTCTTGATATGCAAAGGCCAGTTATCTATAATTCTCAGAGTAACATTTTTTACTCAATAAAGGCTGCATATTGCACATCAAAAGCACATTAACTTTAAAACTACTGTCTGCATTTAATTTAAAAAATCTATTTAGCTTGGCTCAAAATCAAGCTTTGTGCTCGAGGCCACCACATATAGAAAGTGAGAGATGCTACCTGAATTATGAGGGAAAGGAAGGACTACATAAAAAGCTGTAAAACAGCAAGCTCTTAATATGTATCACCATATTATCCTATTATTATTTAATACCTATTTATGTATTAGCCAAAATAGGCTTTCTTCTGTAAAAAAGTTTCCAAAAATCTAATGCAATAAAGGTTTATTTCTTGCCCATTCCCAGAGCCATGCAAGAAGTTGGGGGATGGGACAATAGATGGTAGCGATACTCATTTAGGGACCTATGGTCGTTCCATCTGATGGGTCCACTATCTTTCAAGGCCTCAGAAGATTCCACTGGATTTCTGCATCTACCAGAAGGCAGGAAAGAGAAAGTGAATGGAAGGCCCATGAAATATTTTATGGATTAGTTAGTTTGGTAGGTAGAATTCTGAGATGGTGTCCAAGATTCCCCACTCCCTTCTATACACACTTTTTGATTATGAGATATTTGACTCCTGTGCTTAGGCTATGCTATTTGGCACAGTTGAGTTTTAGAAAGAGAGCTTATCCAAGTGGGCCTGATCCAGTTATATAAGACTTGGTCAGGAGATCGAGACCATCCTGGCTAACACGGTGAAACCCTGTCTCTACTAAAAATACAAAAACTAGCCGGGCGAGGTGGCGGGCGCCTGTGGTCCCAGCTACTTGGGAGG
>NW_012114488.1:18489659-18534808 GCF_000951035.1 Colobus angolensis palliatus
TTGGGAGGCTGAGGCAGGTGGATCATGAGGTCAGGGGATTGAGACCATCCTGGCTAACACGGTGAAACCTTGTCTCTACTAAATACACAAAAAATTAGCCGGGTGTGATGGCGAGCACCTGTAGTCCCAGCTACTTGGGAGGCTGAGGCAGGGGAATGGTGTGAACCCAGAAGGCCGAGCTTGCAGTGAGTCAAGATCATGCCACTGCACTCCAGCCTGGGCGAAAGAGCGAGACTCTGTCTCAGAAAAAAATACAAAAACTAGCCGGGCGAGGTGGTGGGCGCCTGTGGTCCCAGCTACTTGGGAGGCTGAGGCAGGAGAATGGCGGGAACCCAGAAGGCCGAGCTTGCAGTGAGCTGAGATCCGGCCACTGCACTCCAGTCCGGGCGACAGAGCAAGACTCCGCCTCAAAAACAAAACAAAACAAAACAAAACAAAACAAAAAAAAAAGACTTGGTCAGAGACTGGAAATCAGAGACCCAAGACAAGAGACAATTGATGTGAATTAATTCACATCAAGATTTAAGATAAAATAGTTACATGTAAAACCCAAAACTATAAAAACTCTGAAAGACAACGTAGGCAATACTATCCTGGACATAGGAATGGACAAAGATTTCATGACAAAGACATCAAAAGCAATTGCAACAAAAGCAAAAAATGACAAATGGGATCTCATTAAATTTAAGAACTTCTGGATAGCTAAAAAAAAACAAACAACAACAACAATCAACAGAGTTAATAGACCACCCACAGAATAGGAGAAAATATTTGCAGACTATGCATCTAACAGAGGCGTCTAATATCCAGCATCTATAAGAAGCTTAAATTTATAAGAGAAAAACAAATAACCCTGTTAAAATGTGAGCAAAGGACAGGAACAGACACTTTTTCAAGAGAAGACATACATGTGGCCAATAAGCATATTTTATAAAGCTCAGGATCACTGCACATTAGATAAATGCAAATTGAAACCACAGTGAGATGTCATCTCACAGTAGTCAGAATGGCTGCTATTAAAAAGTCAAAGAGTAACAGATGCTGGCAAGGTTGCAAAGAAAAGGGAGCACTTATATACTGTTCATGTGAGTCTAAATTAGTTTAACCATTGTGGAAAGCAGTATGATGATTCCTCAAAGAGCTAAAAACAGAACTACCATTTGACCCAGCAATCTCATTACTGAGTATATACCCAAAGAACTATAAATCACTCTACTATAAAGACACGTGCCCACATATGTTTACTGCAGCACTATTCACAATAGCAAATGCATAGAATCAACCTAAATGCCCATCAATGATAGACTGGATAAAGAAAATGTGGTACATAAATAGCGTGGAATACTATGCAGCTGCAAAAAAGAATGAGGTCTTGTCTTTTACAGGAACATGGATTGAGCTGTAGGCGATTATCCTTAGCAAACTTACACAAGAACAGAAAATCAAATACAATATGTGCTCAATTATAAGTCAGAGCTAAGTGATGAGAGCTCATTAAAACAAAGAAGGGAACAACAAACACTAGGTCCTAATTGAGGATGGAGAGGGAAAGGGGCAGAGAAAATAACTATTGAGTATTAGGCTTCATAACTGGTTGATGAAATAATCTGTACAACAAACCCTCATGACAAGAGTTTACCCATATAAGAAACCTTCACATATACACTGAACCTAAAATTAAGGTTTAAAAAAGTAAAAAAAAAAAAAAAAAAAAAAAAGAATTAAGATAGAACAATGAAAATTAAGAATTGAAGCTAGAGGGGCTACATGACAAAGACCTGAGAGCAATCTGAAGCAGACAGACAGCTTATAGGGAAATTAGGATCTCAACCTACAGCTTCAGGAAATGAGTATTGCCAACAAGCAATGAACGTGAAACATCCTGGAGCCCCATATAAGAACAACAGACACCACCTCCCTAACCTGTCAATATCCTGTGACATAATGAGCAGAGTACCCAGTCATGCCATACCCCAAAATCTGACCTAAAGGAACTGTGAGATAACTAATTTGTTTCTGTTTTTGTTTTGAGATGGAATCTTGCTCTGTCACCCAAGCTGGAGTGCAATGGCACAATCTTGGCTCACCGCAACCTCTGCCTCCCGGGTTCAAATGATTCTCCTGCCTCAGCCTCCTGAGTAGCTGGGACTGCAGGTATGCACCACTGCATCTGGCTAATTTTTTTATTTTTAGTAGAGACGAGGTTTCACTATATTGGCCAGGCTGGTCTTGAACTCCTGACCTCGTGATCCGTTACAGGCGTGAGCCACTGCACCCAGCCTAATTTGTATTTTTTTTTTTTTTTGAGACAGAATTGTGTTCTGTCACCAGGCTGGAGTGCAGTGGCATGAACTCTGCTCACTGCAACCTCCACCTCCCAGGTTCAAGGGATTCTCCTGCCTCAGCCTCCCGAGTAGTTGGGACTACAGGTGTGCACGACCATGCTCAGATAATTTTTGTATTTTTAGTAGAGACAGGTTTTCATCATGTTGGCCAGGATGGTCTTGATCTCTTGACCTCCTGATCCGCCCACCTCGGCCTCCCAAAGTGCTGGGATTACAGGTGTGAGCCACAGCGCCTGGACTAATTTGTATTTTTTAATGTTGCTAAGCTTGTGGCAATTTCTTATGCAGCAACAGGCAACTAATATCACTTGGAAGTGACTTACCTCACTTTCGCCTACACTGCATTAAACAAAATTAATCATTCAAGCCCATCTAACTGAAAGAGACACTGGAAAATGTAGATCAATTTGTTCCTAGGAACAAAAGGAAATGAATTGTTGAGCACATAATAGTGACTTTGCCATTGTTATTTATTTTAGCCAAAGATAACCGAGTCATATTCTCTGGGGCCTTTAAAATATACATCCTGATACGTTGCAGTACTTAATATGATTCACTCATTTTGTTTTCTCACAAAAATGATAAATGTAATGTCAGCTATATTTAATGTTTAGGCTTGATTTTCATCTGAATATATTAGGTGAGATTCAACAAGTTATTTTGCCACTCCATTTCATTTCTGCTTCTATATAAAATTAGTAGACGGGTAATAATCCAAATCACACATAAAAGGACAGATACTGAACGTTTAATAGAACATCTGAAAAGGAGAGCTCAGGTACTGGCTTAACAGACATGGAAATTAAAACTATTCCCTCTTGAGTCGTGTCAATGACCATATCAATGCATTCTGATATTCTCAATAGGAAAATCAATATAACTAATGCTTGGGTTCATTATTCTCTCTCTGCCTTACTTTTAAGAAATGTTTCTGACATAAATTTAATGTATAGTTGACACATTGAAATGTAATGTGTTGGTGGCTTTTTGCTTATTTTGTTCTGAATATTCTCACACAGATCTTATTCACAAAAATATATTTTTATCAATTACAGATGCTCTCCCTCCAACCGAGATTTTTGTCTTCAGTTCTAGACTTGAATTTTCAGTTTCTTAATCAACATTTTTACCTGGTTGTATTTAACTGTTTCAGACCTAATAACATTTCAAAAATTGTACTCAGCATATTTCAACCCAAACTCACTTCCAAACCTTGTATTTCTTATCTTAATGAATCATATCACATTCATTCAGTTCCAAGCTGGAAATTTAAGGGTAATCTTAAACTCGTTTTCTCTTATGTCATTCAATCTGTCACCTAGTCCTATCTTCTCTATGTTCCACAAAGCATTCAGATCTTTACTCTACTCCCTATTTCAACTAGATTTCATTAGCTCAGACTTGTCTTAATTCTTTAGAATACTAGAATAGCTTTTTAATCAATTTCCCCACCCCAATCGAATTATCTGCCACATAGTTGTGAGAGTGATATTTCTAAAATGCAAGTCTTATTAACACATGCTTAAAATCATTTAGTGACTCCTTTTTGCAATTAGGTAAAAGCCCAAAGTTTTAGATATTTACCTGGGTCCTTATTATCTGTACCCTACTTACATTTCCATCTAATCTTTTGCTACAACCTCAAGAGATCACTCTTAACCAGCTGTATAGAAATTCTTGCAGTTTTCTGATGAGGCATACTCTCTGGCACCTTTGAGTCATTTCAGTATCTTTTTCTTAATTTACATTTCAAACTTATTGAATAATAATTGCTATTAAAGACTTTAAATCATATCTTTTCTTTGAAGACTTTGTTAACTTTCTTGGATAAAGTGAGGTCCTCTTGAGAAATTTTGTAACTATGGGCCTCTACCATAATCATCTTTCCAATTATGTTCTTATTGCCAATTTTTAAATGTCTCCTACAGTTGCTAGATGTTTTGGGGGGTGAGGCCTACCACTCATTTAATCTCCATGTACTCAGACAACAGCTTAACATATAAAACATGGGAGATACTCAAAATTGTTCTATGAATGGACAGATAAATCAACCACAGGGAGGGAGTTAATTTGAGAGGAAGTTGTGGGATATAATTCAAAACACATAGTAACAAAATGTTTGAGAGGAAGAATTGTGGTGCTTTACTCCACTTTCCTTTTTTTGGTCTTGACTTTCAGAATGATGTTTTCTTCTTTATACTTCCCCAGGGACAACGTGTAATAGGCAATTCTGTATTGAATAATAACCGGAATGCAAAATTATTATATTACTTTTTTAAAAATTGCTGTTCGTAACATAAAAATAACAGACAAAGATTTGAATGAATCTTTTGAAATTTTATGTAATTTCTATTTAGACTGATTTATATATAAAGAAGGAAGCAAGTAAATTTTTTTCGTTCAAAATAACTAAATATTTCAAGCAAACATTTTAGGATAAATGATCAACGTCTGAAATTCCTTTGAAAAGTGAAATATGTAATGCAATTCTTCAAGAGGGGCTTTTTTTTTTTCCTTATATTTCATTTCACTCAGGAAGATATGGTAAATTATTGTCAGGTTTAGTTAAATTTTGTAAAAGACCTTTTTCAGGAAGACAGGCATTATAACAAGCTTGCATTTCTTCCTTGATTCTGGAAATTGATACACTGTAATAACATTAAAGCTGTATCTAAGTTTACATTTTCACCAAACTCAACCCTCTGTAACGTAGCCCCCAAAACAAAGAATAGGGAAAACAGTTTATAAACAATGAAGTATTCAAGACTGAGGCCATCATGGTTTTCACTGGAATTCATGAAAGCTACAGTTTCAATAGTTCTAAGATTCATTATACAAGTTTTAGAGATAGATAAAGAGAGAGAGAGACAGAGAGAGGGGGAGGGGGGGAGAGAGAGAGAGAGAGAGAGGAGGGTGGGGAGAGGGAGAGAACGACTAAAATGTGCACTTCTATGTATGTGCTTATGCCTAATTGCCTTATCTTCATATGAGTCATCTATAAAGTCAAGCTTATCATTTCAGTGAGTCCTTAAATCATGCACAATATCACTTAAATAAAAATTTGGCCTTTCCCCTTTCCTTTCCCTTTACTTTCTATATATAGAATTTGAGGTGTATAAAAGTGAAATTTTACTCAAGGATTAACCAATTAAATATCTATCTTCCTCATTTGAACAGATTCAATATACCAAAATTGAAAGAAGCCTGAAAATCCCTTCGTGGCCTTTGTTACTGTTTCAGGCCTTTTGATTTTATAAGCTCTGGATTTTTATCTTAAGTTTGAATACAAAGAGCAACTTAGATTCGTAATGTGCCCTGTGAAATCCCATATGTGTTTTCCTTCTCTGTGCCTCATTTTCCTGCATTCCTAGTATATGATGAATCCTGTTCTCAGTTTACAGGGATGTGGACTATTTTGGGTCATGTCCAAGCATTTAACATTCTGGAAAAGGCAGCAGTGTTTTGAAGGGCCTCTTCATCAGAAGACCTCTGAGATTTCATAGTTACACAAAAATGAAAGTTATTCTCACTCAAAGTAAATTACTTCACATTGAATTTCTCATTTATCTAAAAGTTCCATTCATCTTTAACAAAGTTATTTGTTCATTTTGTCCTTTCCTTGAATGTAGAAAAATATACTTTATGATCTCTCAGTAAAAAATATATGTTTAAACAAGTATCTCTTAATATATTATATGTGAGCACATGTGAACAAGTTTTAATATTAATTGAAAGTTATTTCTGTTTAGTTAATCTTACATTATATGATGACTTAAAATTATCAGTGATAAATTGCTCTTTATTGATAATTTACGTAGCAGATTTTTCGAACTCTAGAGTAATGATTTTTGTTTTTAATAACACCAATAAGTACAATTTTTGATGCATATTTTACATAAAGTTTTCATATTTACATACTTTGTAATATGGCATTTGCCTGGAAAAGTGTGTTAAGGGAGTTAGGAAATACCTATATAAATCAAAAATTCTGTGATCTTCATGAAGTCTATCTGTAAAGCTAATGATTGCTACAAATAATATCATTAATCTTGACTAATACCTAAATAGAAAAATGATTTAAACATGGAGGGGAAGAGAGATTTACTTGCTTTAAATGAACAGATCCAAAGTTACTAAGTTGTTTCATGCTGAAGGATTGGGTAAACGATTATATGCCTCTGGTAACATTCTTGACAAATAATCTTATGAGACCATGGGTATTTAATGAACACCTGTGTCCTTTGCATGACCTAGGTGCTACAGACTTCACTTCATAGCTTATAGTCTCTGGCCCACATTGGAAATACAGTATTTTGGGTGAGGAAAGACATATCCAAAGGAAACATCATTATATGTGGCAATTTATTTGATACTCAAATGTAAAAGTGTGATGCATTATTTGATACAGAAAAATAGATAATGGATCTGCATGTAATAAAATGGTATATACAGTACAGTTACAAAATGCAACAGAAGACAAGCTAGGACACTTTCATCATCATCATCAACAGGAGTCAACTGTGAAGAAAAGACAATAAACTGGATTTTCAAATAGCTCTGTCTGAAAAAATGCTATATCCATTATGATGCAAAATACAGGATATTTTAAAATTAGGGTGAGAGACCTTATACTTCAGCTGTAATGTATTGGCCTTCACTATTTCTACTTTAAAAAGCAATAATATTACCTAGATCACCGAATTGTTTTAGGATATAATGTGGTAATATATTGAAAACTTCTAGCAAAATACTTGATAATGGCTACCACTCAGTAAATGATGATGTTTATTATTATTTTGTGCTTAATTTAAAAAATAAGATAGACTAAATCTGCATGACTGAGACTTCTTAAGTTTTCCCTGGCATCTCAAGATAAAACACTTTATGGTTTTTATGTAAGTATAGATTATTTACATCATACTATCATATTTTTATTTCATCTATGATTATATATGTATATTTATATTTGCATGTGTATCCAGACTAATAATATGAATGACTAATTTCAATATAAATTCACATGATGTGTACATGTGCATATATATGTGTGTATGCATACATAAATATGTTTTTGTACTTATACATATAGAGATACTTATTCATTATTCTCTTCCCTCAAATTGAAGCAGTAGGCAGTGCTTTAAATCCAGTTACTTCTATTCAGGCTCATTTATCAAACTTTCTTTTTTGATGTGAAAGTTCTCTACTTTGTCTTATTTTAGTATGACTTCTTGCCTCATAATGTAAATAAAAACAAGGAGAATCTTATTTTTACAAAGGAAAAAAAATCTTAGACAAAAATAATTTTGAGAAATAAAAGTGGATAAGTATTTTCAAAATAAATGTACTAAACATGATTAATACACTAAAATATAATAATTTTATAACTCAAAATATTTCAATTAGTGAAACACTCACAGAACTAGAGGATCATTCTAGGTATGCAGATTGTATTCCCAGTGTAAGGAGCTTTGAGAACAATTATCAGCATACTAAATGGATGGTGCAAACAATCTCGCCAATAGTGCTAACAAGTGCTGGCTTATCCTTAAAGAATGATGAAGCAGTACCAACATTCTTCTACAGTTTTTTTTTTTTTAACTAAAAACATTATAAGTTTGGAAACAAATTGATACAAATCAGCCCCTTCCAATTGTTAATGCACCTTTTAAATAAACAAACCTCCATTTTTTTTTCCCTGAAAATATCTCTCCAAATAGAAATGTCAGTGAGTAACCATCCTCCTTTCTTATCTTGCTTCCCTTCTTTTTCAAATGCCTACATAATGCTAACTATGTAGAAACTGTTTTATAAAAATAAACTTGCCCAGCACTCAGAACAAGCCTATGATACAGGTATTACTGTCCCTATTTTAGAAGTTGCATAGTCATCATTTTTGGTTTTAATTATATTGGATGAAGTGTAGTAACCAAGCTTTTAAAGGATATATACATCTCTTATGATTTTGAGAAACTCTTTGGTTCCATGTAGGCAAATGCGAGCATGCATTTAAGTAACTCACCAAAAAATTGGTAAAAGAAAAGGTTATTTAATTAAGTTAGTACTGACCTTTTTGGCCTTAAAATAATAGACTCATTTACAAAATTTCCTTTCTTTTTTTCCTCTTTTCTTTCCCCTTCTCCCTCCCTTTCTTTGTTCCCTTCCTGCATTCCTTCTTCCCTTCTGTCTCTCTTCTCTCACTCTCCTACTCTCTCTCACTTTTGTGTTTTTTGGTTTTAGAAAATTAGGTGTTTTTTCTTTTTTTTAAATTAAAGTTAGTGTAATATAAGGTACTACCAGACAGAATTGTAATTTTAGTCTCTGATTCCATGAATTATGGTATATCCATTCAAACCTACATGCAGCCATGAACATTAGGTCTATGTGACTTTTACATAAAGCAGAACAATGATATAGCCTTTATTTCAACCTAGTTGAGAAAGGAATAATACGTATAGTTAATGCAGATGTCATTTATGCAAGCATTTTTTTGTCAGGGTTGATTTCTAGTTTTTACTACACAAACTCTTTTGTGCATATTTTATTTCTTAAAATTAGTTTGCATTACTTTTGTTGTAAAATTATAATTAATGACTGAATATTACATATTTTAAAAATTTTAAATAATATTTTACTATATCAAATAATTTTCATGATTTGACAAAAGGGCAGGTTAAAAATTGGATCTATAATTAATATACAAATACAAGCAAAGAAAATTATCCTATATTTGTTTTGTCAATTCTTCCCCCAAAATACCTCTATACTCCTTCCATCTTTCCCCATATTCACTGCCACACATTTATCTAAGGCATCACTTTGCTTTTCCAGATAATTAAAATGTTTTCCTGACCAATATTTCTGTTTTTTATCTCACTTCATTTCAAAATGATCTTTGAAAAATGCATACCGCATAACTCTCTTAACTACATCCTTTACTATCTTCCCATTGCTTTTAGATTAAATTTAAATTTATAGCACAGCCTACAAAATTTTCATCATGCATGTCACACCTAGCTTTCTAAAAATCTTTCATAGTCCTTTCTTTGTTATATGCAACAGTGTTATTAGGCTCTGGTTTATTTTCCTGTGTAAGAGCTGGAGAGTCAATAAGAATAATGTTGTCTTTCTCAAATATTATCGACTCCAAAAAAATTAAGTTACCTTTTACGTTACCCTCATGCACATATTTTACTGAAACAAAAGTTTCACCAAACAATATTTTTTAGCTATAATGCACTGTAATATTTATATCTTTTTCTTTCTACTATAGTTACCAAGAAAAAAAAAAAAAAAAAAACACTTGACAATTGGTTCACTAAATTGATTTCATGACCCTTTAATGAATCAGAACCCACCGTTTGAAAAACACTGGTGTAGTTAGTGGTTAAGAGTTCATGGTCTAAAGTTGACAAAAATGAATTTATATCTTGAGACAACCATCGACTGACTGTGTAATTTTGGCAAACTTGACCTCTGAATCACAGTTTCTTCATTTAAAATGGTAAGTAATAATAGTATTTTCTTTATGTCATTGATATAACGATGAAATTACAAAATGCATATGAAGTACTTAGACCAGTGCCTGAGACTGATAAAAATGATTTTTATTATTGATACTCTTGTGAATATTATTTGCTGTACATATAGATCTTTTTTTACTAGAATATTATTTTCCAATGTTCCACACCCATATTTTATGGGTAATTCCACCTCATTCTTAAAGTGTTACATCTGCAATATCTTCTTTGACTCACTAGGTCTGGACTCCCAACTCAGCTGCCTTCAGAGGTTGACTAGGCAACTGAAACTCATGAAGTCATTCTATGTGATATAATGCCATGATCATACCTGGGGCAAAATAGGGACATGGGACAGTACATATATATATACACACACACACATACCCCCCACATGCATACACAATCACACACTCACACATGACAGCTGATTTGCAGTTTACACCTGACATTAGCTCCTCTCTCTATAGCTTCACATAGCAGCCTATACTTTGCTTTCTACAACATTATCAATACTGTAAATATTGGTTTACCATCTCTCTTCCCGCCAAAAACTATAATTAACTCCATGTGGATAAAGCTATAACTACTTTATTTACTTTGTATTCCTAGCCTCAAGCCCAGTGCTTGGCATATGGTGTTCCTGAGGGAATACAACAGAATGGAGAGAAATCTACCTTTATTAATGTCCTGGTATGAGCCTAACATGTGCTTACTTGAGAGGTCCGATAGGTCTTGCCTTTGTTGAAAGACTGCCTGGCATCAAACTGCCTAAATTGGAAAAGAGGCTTAAGGACAGTGGGCCATGCTGGAGGGAAGGGCTACTTCTGTATATAGCACCACTGATGATGACTAGCTTGGTCATCAGTGTCATCACCAGCACTATTATTCTCAATGCTATTAGCCCTATCTTTATGGATTTGTGCTTAATCTTGGAAGAAGAATCTAGAATCCCAGCCACTTTACTAAAATCCCTCTGGAAGATTCAGAGTGCAAATCAGCATGAGTGGATTCAGCAACGTTGATGCCAGAAACTTTGACAGCAATAGCAGGAAGCATTGTCAGCTATATGATGATGCTGTATTTTTCTGCTTCAGCTATTGGCAGGCTTGGAACAGGCTCAATGGCAATAGTGTCAACGTGAGAGGGGAATGGTGCGTTTCTAAAGCAGCCATCTCACAGACAAGGAACTGTTGTGTCTATGGAATCCCTCCTGGTTACCCAAATCTGGGGTTTGAGAATATTTGTAAGACCTCTTGGATGGTTTCAAAGGTAAGTTGAGAAGGCTTTGGTAATTTAAGTTGGGCTAAAATTCTAGAACATATGGATGAGGGCACAGCAGAAAAAATACAGTTTGGAGACATTGAGATCCAAGTTTTTAGTCTCAGATTGGAGAAACATAAAAATTATTATAATGGTTGGTCCGTGGAAATTATGGGTAATTTTTTAATAGTATCTTTTCTGAAATGTTTATAATGCAGTTTTTTGTTTCCAAAATGAAAACTAATATTTTAAAAGAATGCTAGTAACACTAATAGTCTAATTTAAAAAAACTATGTATGTTAATAAATTTGCTGTGATATATGGAATGTGTGTGTGTGCAAACTTGTAACAGAGTCCAAGATATGTAACTTAGCAACTGAGTTGCTAAACTCAATTCATAAAAGAGAAACCTGAAACTTGTGACTTGTCCAGATTTTTCCATAAAAATAGGAATTAAATATGCATTAGAACCACCAGCTCACATAAATATTATTTAGCCTCCTTTGATTGAATACTTCAAATTAAGTAGCAAAGTAAAATAAAATTCTCAAGATAGGAGGAGGCTGGTATTTGTATGTGCGTGTGTGTGTGTGTGTGACAGTGAAAGGCTGAAAGTAATTGTTGAGCTCGTTGGGAGGAGCTAAAATAACAGGGTATACAGTAATCTTTATTTTTTCCCTCCTAAATAAATTTTTCAAGTATGTTTTACATTTATATTGATTTTCATTTTCTCTAAAATTATTACTTAGTGACAGGCAAACACTACTAGCATTATTTTATATATAACTAAATGATAGAAATGAGAGATTTATATGTAGCCCAGAAGCTTCAGGGAGATGAAGCAGATACTATTCATATAAGTGTCATAGACTCGCTTAGCAAATGATTTCGCATTTAAAATGGAATTAAAGTGCTTATTTACCTCAGAGGAGTTAAACCATAAATCCACTAATAGTAATTCTGTGAATATTAAAACTGTGTTCCATTTTGATAAAATATGCTTTAATGAATCCTCCTGTATTCACTCATTACAGAAGTCATGCATGTGTTCTCCTATGTGCCAATAGAAAAACTTTCACTGCAAGAAGAGAAAAAAAAAAAACATGACATTTAAATTCAGCATACAATTTTTTCTTTTTGTCCTGAGATTGGAAAACTATTAGTGTTGAGTTAACGTACTGACCAGTGTAAAAATAGGATCTGAAAATGGTTCTAATTCTCTCTTTTATTTATGTACTCACATGCATATACACTTATCTATGATAACTATCTATTTTATAAATTCTCAGAAGAAATGAAAGGCAAATCAAATAAAGCTGGTTTGAATAATTTCAGACTGAAATAATGCAGTAATTATAACTTGTGTATGGATGGAATGTGTCTCGCAAATAATAACCTCCAAACCCATGTGGCCAACTATTGGAAAATCACTGTCATGCACCATAAGACATCAGCCATTAGTTCCTGCTCATGTGCCATTTGCCATTCCTCTGGGTTATGCAGTGCAGTAATGCTGAGTATACTCTTTGATGTTATCTCTCTGAATCCTGTTTGTTGCAAGCTCATCACACTTATGACTGACTCTGAAAAATGGCAGCTAGCTTTGGGGTCGACGGTGGGAGGGAAGGGTGCTCAGCTACTTTTAAGCTACAAAGAATATGCCAAATCATGCTTCAGTGTGGCATGAAATCAGAGTGTTACTGGAGATAACAAAAAACAAAAAAGTAGAAAACAAATAAGCTGTCATAAACTGCTCTAGAATAATTCAATTTTTGTACTTACAAATGCAATCTATAAGAGATAAAATATAAAGTACATAGTAAGCCTTTCATCCTGCATATATTGATAATGAAGAAGAATGCTATGTTGCGGGTAATGGAAGACTGGACCATTAACGTTCAAGTGTCAGGCTGCTTTCATTGCTTGCTCCAAAATATAAATGAGTAATATACAAGAGAGTATAGTTAAAAAAATACTGTAGTGCTAGATAGTCATGTGAAAATCAAGAATTGCTTTGACATATTAAATGTAATTTTAATAGCATATTAATTATGTAATTAATAGCATCACTGGGCACTTACACATATATTTATTTGATGCTTTCATCAACCCTATTTTGTAGGCATTACTCTTGTTTTCAGATGAGGAGGTCAATTAGTACGCTAAATGACTTGCCTAAGATTACACAGACAACAAGCAGGAGCCACGGGTTAAGGATCAGAGCTTCGACTTCAATAACATGACCCTGTGCTTGTAATCGGGTAGTTGAGGCCAGAAGACCAACTGAGTGTGCTCAGTTGTTTAAGACCCTTTGGCCTTTGGAATGCTTCAAATCCATTATTTTATTTATTTGTTTTATTTTTATTTCTAAAGATGGGATCTCACTCTTTTTGTCCAGTCTAAAGTGCAGTGGTGCAATCATAGCTCACTGCAGCCACCAGCTCCTGGGTTCAAGAGATTCTCTTGCTTCAGCCTCCTGAGCAGCTGGGACCATAGGTGTGTGCCACCATGCTTGGCTATTTTTTTGTAGAGTTGGGGGTCTCACTTTGTTGGCAAGGGTGGTCTCTGTCCTCAAGTGATCCTCCCACCTCGGCCTCCCAAAGTGTTGGAATTATAGGCTTGAGTCATGGCACCAAACCCTGAATCCATTTTATGGTAAGTGGTTGACTTATCCAATTCTAGCGTTAGCATAATGCTCTGGCTGTTTGCACATTATGCCAAACATGCTTGTTCAGAAAGGAATGCCATTTTGGAATAACACGGTTCAATATGTGAATTATTAAAAATAAAATAATATTTTTAAAAATTCACTTTATATATTCAACTACCCTAAGACTTAACGCAAATCTTCTACTTTTTTTCATGAGATCCATGAGGGATGATTGTTCATGGATCTTCAAAACATGCTTACCAGCATTCTTTCACAGAGACGTGAGACATACCTTTCTCTTCTTTAAAAGTCCTTATTGAGCACCAATTCCTCCAGAAAGTTTACACCATCTCCTACTCAAAGCAGCCTTGGACCACGAAGTCTACCATATTCTGCATTTTCCCATAGGTAAATAATTATTTCTGCAAAGCAAATATGTGACTTAGGTCTCTGTTGCTTCAGTTTTGAGGTATAAAATATCTGGGTCTATTTTTGATGTTTTCTCAAGCCTTCTTGAAAAAATTCCGGCTATGCTGAATTTCTTAGAAATTAGTTTTTCATTTTCAGACACAAAATAATTTTAGCAGCTAGCTTTTACTGCATCTAGATATTTATCTAAATTTTACTGGATTTACATATATCTGCAGGCTTTGAGGATCTGAAACCATAATGTGTCTCTCTTTCTTGCTTTTGCTGACCCAGAAATATGAATCTTTTAAGTTCAACTTCAAATGCTATATCTCTTTTTGAAAAACAAACAAAAATCCTAGTTTGAAGGAAGTTTACCTCCCAGGTACCAATATGTTTGGAACACTAAGAAACTAAAAAAAAAATACTATTTTTATATTTTCCATTGTCACCCATATATTAATGTATTTTGTTCACATTTTTTGACTTCGCTAGATTAATAAGGAATTTAGGCATCAAAAATTCTCCATGAAAAGAGGGAGATTTCAGACACAAATTCAAGTAAATAAGTGAACTCTCAACAATTGGAATTCTCAAGCCATAGTGAAAGTAAATATTGCATTGATAAGAATATAAATTCTGGTTCCCAACTCAAGAGAATCTGATTTCAGTAGTGATTGGAGCAAAATGTCTATTTTTAAAACATGTACTTGTAACTATCACTCTTCCGTAAATACTGAACTGGAAGAGGAGGTTTATGCCTGGCTTCTTCATATATTCACAACAAGGAAATTCTTGTGTCCTAGGAGAATGTTAGGGGGCAAAGATTGGGCAAGTAAATGGAGGTGGTGGTGCTATAGTCGCCTGCAGAAATAGAGGCAGAGTTAGCTGAAGTGTTGCTCAGCCCTGGCCCAGAGTGGCTTGGCCTCCCAGTTCCCTGGCCAGAGCCTGTGTGTAGATGAGAGATTCCCTGGCCTGAGTGTTGTGGAGCTCACTCTCATCATCATGGCTGCCCTCCCTGAAAAAGGGGACACCTATCTCAACCCTACCCCAACCCATCATAGCCCACATTGTCCCATCCCCTGATAAACCTTATTGCTTTGTGGGGAATAATCTCCCCCAAAAAACAAAAAAATCATTCCATGGACTCTCCTGCCTGTCGGCTACTCCCATACGTGACCATCAGCAGGTGAGAAGCCAGAAGAATGAAGATTGAGTCATGAATCTGGACTTTGTGTTCAAATGGGAAATTGATGAAAGAGAGACAGGTGGAAGTGTAGGCTGAAAACAGATTAAGATGGAAGGCGGTGATGTAGAATACCTTATGGGAAGACAGGGTGTTTACCATAGCAGTAGTGTTAAGTACATTTTGGCCAGGCTTACTAAGCTTCAGGCAGGTTCAAAACTCAGCTGCAATATACTGGGGCAAGAGGCAGCCAAGGAACGTCTGAGTGGTAAGAAACGGCCTCTAAATTTACAATTGACTGAATAATCTCTACATTTTAGAATCATCAATGTAACACAATGAGGTTAGTGTCATAAATTACAAAGTAATTTGTTGAGGTGATATTCAGACTTATTTTACATTTGTATAGATTCTTATTTCAATGATTTTTATTTAAAGAAGATAAAATATAGACTAGTAGTAATTGATATTGGGTATAAATTTCCTCCAGTATATTTGAATTTTACATCCCTGTCCTTGCAATAACGAGTAACATTTTGGAGTACATTACTGCATTAAGTGCATTGTTTTACCTAAAGTTAAACATATCTATATTTTTATACTGAGCTATATAAATGGCTGAATTTAAATATGTGTTCATTTATAATCAGACTTGTGGATTTTAACTGCTACTTTATATGTGTATATATACAAAAAAACACAAATAAATGATAAGTGGAATTGCAAAGCCTAAGCAGATTTTATAGTTGATGTGTTATAAATCTATAAATATATAATCTATATTTATAGATTATAGTTATACATAAATATATTTATAATTACACATTGATATATAAATATATTAAGATATTTGTATATGATAAATACATATTTATAGATTCTATTATATATAGTATCTATTTGTAATATATATCTATAAATATATAATCTATAAATTATAGAATAAATCAAATATACTCTTGAGTAATAGCTAAGATCAATATGTCCCATTATGATCCAAGTCCTGCCCATCTCTTCAAACTCCCTCTCACCACTTTTCACTTTATTGTTAACTTTGGTAAACCTGGCCAGCTTTCTTTTGTTTACTAGAAGACAACACGCCCTGTATTTTCTCAGCATTTTATGCTTTCTACTCTGTCAGGAGCAGTTCCTCTGCTCTTCTTGTATCTGGTCCTTTCTCTGATCATCCATTCTTAAGTAGATTCTTCTTGCTATACTCTAGGACAGCACCTTTTCTTCTTCTTAGCACTTATGACAAACTGTAATGATTTCCATTATTTGTTTCATCACATACCATTTCCCCAATTAGAATGTAAGTTTCTTAAGGATAGTCACCTGGCATGTCTTGTTCACTGCGTATTTAATAAGGTACTGGGTGTTCAGTAATAGTTTTTGAATGACTGAAAGAGCACACTTATTTCATCAGTATAGTTTTCTCTTATTTTGTATTCTTGGAAATACGAATACAAATTTCCTGAACCCTCCAGGTCCTAAGCTTGAATTATATACATATTGAGTAATAGGACCATAAACAAAACTTAGTTTCCTTCTTCTTGGAGCCTTTATTTGCACTTTCTCTACAGTATTTCTGGAGTATTTTAGGTGTTGACTAACACATTCTCTGAAAACACCGGAAACACCGTTGATAATGTCTATACTTACGATTAATAGGGTTGTGCTTGTGGATTTTAACTGCTACTTTATATGTGTATATATACAATACATAATGTCCATACTTATGATTAATAGGGTTGTGCTAAGTTCGTTGCTTTAAAAACTGTGAAAATCTACAATTTATGCCAAAAAACTACAAAGTACATTATAAAAACTTCTATGCAATGTGCAGCTGTACAAAATACCTAAACATAAGCAGAGGAATAGAATTCAGAAGGAAATGTGCTATATGTTGAAAGTGTTTATCCAAGGGTAATGGGATAATGGGCAAGTTTGATTTTTTTTGTATTTTTCAATATTTGCAATCTCTATATTACATATAGATATATAGAGCTATATCTTACTCTTAAAGGTAATTTGTTTTCCCAACTGCTCAGTGATTTGCAAACATTAAAAAACAAATATCCAGAAAATCATTGAGCAGTTGGGAAAACAAATTACCTTTAAGAGCAAGATATAGCTTCAGAGAGTGGAATGATTCATTCCTTTTATAACTACTTATTTAGAGTTTTATATGTTTGTGGAACTATTGCAGGTTGTGTCATGTTTTCACAAAAGTGAAATCAAGTTTCTACCATTAACTGTGTAATATATGTTTACATTTTACTGGAATTGAAGACAGAATGTTGCAAATTATTATGAAGAATATTAGAGAGATGGGAAGGTTATTTCCTGGGGTATGATTAAAGTACTTCATGGCATTGGCCATCAGCAAGAAAGTTGACAATGAGAGGAAGACTGTCCAGATCAAAGGACCGACATCCAGAAAGGAGGAGAGACAAGGAGACACATAGTGTTCTGCAAAAAGGAAGTAGATAAATGTGTGTTAAATAGGAGATATTGAAAAAAAAAGTTCAGTAAAAATAAATAAATAAATACATAAATAAAAGATTCATGGGCCCAGCTTATGGAATGACTAGAAGGGTAGTCCACTGAGTAAACCAGGAGTCAATGATAGAATTTACATAGGGTAGACTTTTAGATAGAGCAGGTTATCTGGGCATTAGAAGAGTCAGGGAGATATATGTAATTTTAAACAAGTTGAGTTTGTAGTACCTTTGTGTATCATTTGCGAGATATGCATTAAACAGTGAACTATACGAGTCTGAACCTCAGGAGAGAGATATGGCTTGGACATAGAAAGGTGTGAGTTGTCTTTGTCGAGGTGGTGATTGAAGTCACTGGCCTGGGTTAGATCTTCTGAAGAGTCACTCCAGAGTAAGGACTGAGGCTTAGCAACCTGGGTATTTTAACTGCCAAACAGAGAGAACAGAGAAAAGGAACACAGAAGGCTCCTGTGGAAGTTAAGGCAAGTGCCAGCCAGAGGTAGTGTCATGGCAATAGAAATGGGAGGAAGCGAAAAAATATCAGGGATTGCTCTGTTGTTCTTTTAGCGTTCTGTTTTGATACCAAACAAGATTAGTTAGCCTGACTAGTATTATTTTATACAGGCCAGAGATTTCTAAATCTGGGGGCATATCAGAATTATTTACAGAGTTGTCTAATAATTTAATATACAGAATATACATCAATTGAGTGAATGAATAAATTAATGTTTAACATATGTCTTGATCATCTTTACCAATACCCTTTTTATTTATATTAACTTATGAAACTAGAGGGCAAAAATTACATTGGGTCTAATACAATTCAATATACTCTATGATGCAAAATTAATAAGTTTTTATTGGGGGCGATTTTAACATTCAAGAAGAAAGAATGACATTTAACTCATCAGTAGCTAGGAAGACTGAAAATTCCCAGATTTGGAAAATTCAAGGTTCTTAATATCCCTTATCTGGTGCTCTCCTTTCCTGTACTGGCAAAATGGTTATTTCTTAGCAATTGTGAAAAAAACCATAATATGACCATAACGTCATAGTTAGCTAATTGTTGAATTATATTTACTTCTCTTCATATTTCCCCAGTTTTGCACCTGGCCTTGGGTATTTTCATTATACAAAGTGCAAAATCATATTGTCTCCTTATCTTTCTAATCTAGCAAAAGAATGAGTTAGCTTTTTAAAAATTTTCTCTTCTCACCAATATGTCACTGAATCCCCTTTTCACTGCTTTCCACTGAATTAATTATTAATGCTTACTTAAAAGAGAATAAAAGCAATGACCTGAAAAAGGTGCCTCCATAGCTTTCTAAGAAAATTTTCATAGTTTCTTTGAAATTAATTAGAAAGGCTGTACCAATAGTAAATAAAAATGTACCAAGTTCAACATCGGTACGTTTCCATGAGCATAATCACTCTAAAATCAACCTAGATAAACTGTCGGATGGCTAATATTAAAATGAGAACTATTAAATTTGTATTTGTTTATTTCTCACCACAACACAAACACACTTTGATATGTAATTAGTAATAGACAGATTCAGATCGTCCCACGTTTGCTGGCAGTACCCAATTACGATTTTTTCCCTCTATACTCAGTATTCAAATATACTACAGTGCTCTTATGATATGGTCGTTATTACAATTTTATTCTACTTCCAAAGGATATATATTGTATGATTTAATACGGAATCACCATCAAATTCTTAAAAGAGCAGCTTTAAAACTGTAAAGAGATCTTCAAAGGGAAGAATTTTAAAGTAAGGCCACCTCTTCCATCATGTCTTATCTTCTTCACAGACAATCTGCTTCTCTTTCCATATCAACTCATTCTGTATGGGTTTAATTTAGAAAAATCCCAAAATGTTGGAATTTGGAAGAAGTTTAGAGAGTATTTAAATCTGGCCCTTTAGCCTATTCATATGTAACGCTATTTTACAATATTGCTGCAAATGGTGACTGAGTTGGCATGTGTCTACACCTTATAGAAGTACTTCTTATTATTTTGGCCATCTGAATTGTCAGGAAGTGGTTTCTCATAAGCAGGTAAAGTATTTTCCTATCACTGGTTTTAATTATACTCTCTAGAGTCATGTGGAATAAGATAAAGTATATCTGACTTAACCAATTTTGCTCAACTATATCCAATTCGAATAGCAAAAACACAAAAACCGTGAAGATTAGTGAATCTTCAGCTTATCTATGACTTACTAGCTGTTTCATGCTGGTGTGAACTTTTGAAGTGGTTAGTGTAATTCTTTATATTTTGGTGCATAATAAAAATTTATCCTCTAACCAAGTCTATGAAATCATATCAAAGGGTAAGTATATGCAGAACTTTTGCCATCAATATTTTGTGTTTTTTTCAAGATAATATTGTAAAATGCATGCTTTCAGTGAGAATAACATAAAAGGACATTGTATAGTAGGGCCAAATAGCTGTATGTGACAGAATGGGACATGGAGCCAGGTTGAAGTAAACTTTCTAAGTGCTGGGTTTTCTTCAATGAGAAAAAAAAAAAAATTCTGGTCCTAGAACAAGAAGGTTGATATCAAAAATAAACTAGACTGTCACTTTTTAACTGGCTGACCTTCTGCAAGTTGATCTCCTTGCACTCTATCTATATGATAGGGATATTAATGCCCTTCCTATATGGCTGCTGTGAGGACCGTAAACGAGTTAAGTAATGGCACCAAATGCTGTCTCGGGCACACAGACACTGTGGCATACTGATTAAAAGCAGTCTTTGAATCAAAGTTGTGCTCTCATCTGGCCTGTCACTGAATATTCCTGTGCTGGCAAAGTGGCTAATTGTTAGTGTTGAAAGTTGTGGGCAAAAGCTGTAAGATGTGTATGACCATAATGTCACAGTCAGTTAATTGTTAAATTGCATTTACCTCTTTTCATATTTCCCCAGTTTTACACTGCCACGGGATATACCTGTGGTATAAAGGCCTGTGGCCAAGTAATTCGACTTGCCTGACTCTCAGTTTCTCCATTTATAAAATGAAACAACATAGGCTTCATAAATGACTTTTTTTTTTTTAGTGTTGAAATAGCACTCTTAGAAACCTTACACAATGTCTTTTCTGTATGTGTGCACAAAGAATATTTAAAATCTACTCTCTTAACAATTTCAAGTACACAATACAGTAGTACTAGCCATAGTCATCATATTGTGCATTCAATCCCCAGAACGTATTCATTTTAAAACTGAAAATTTTTACCCTTTGACTAACATCTCCCCATTTTCTCTCTCTCTCCAGACCCTGGTAACCGCCATTCTGATTCTACTTCACATATTTGTCTTTCTCTGTCTGACTTGTTTCACTTAGCATAATGTCTTCATGGTTCATCCATGTTGTCACAAATGACAGGATTTTCTTCTTTTTTATGGCTGAATTATATTTCTTTATATGAATATACCACAATATTTTTATTAATCCATCCACCTAAAGACACTTGAGTTGCTTCTATGTCTTGGCTCTTGTAAATACTGCTACAATGAGATTAAGTGCTGTGACTCACCTCTATAATCCTAGCACTTTCGGAGGCTGAGATGGGAGGATTGCTTGAGTTCAGACATTTGAGACCAGCCAGGGAAAAATAGTAAGGCCTCATCTAAATTAGTTGGGCATGATGTTGTGTGGCTGTAGTCTCAGCTACTCAGGTGGCTGACATGGGAGGAGCCAAGGAGTTCAAGGCTACAGTGAGCTATGACGGCTCTCCACACTTGGTGACAGAGCAAAGCCCTGTCTCTAAATAAATTTTACCAACAATCCACAATAAACATTGGAGTACAGATATCTCTTTGAGATACTAATTTTGTTTCCCTCAAATATACATCTTGAAGTGAGATTGCTGAATCCTACGATAATTGTATTTTCAATTTTTTGAGGAACCTCCATACTGTCTTCCATAGTAGCGTTACTAATTTTCATTCCCACCAACAGTGCACAAGAGTTCCCTTTTGTTTACTTCTTTCCGCCACTTTTTAATCACTTGTCTTTTTGATAATAGCCATCCCAGGTGTGAGGTCTGTTTGATAAACAACTTTGAGAAAACTGGATATCCACATGCAAAATAATAAAATTGAACCCCTATCTTACACCACTCAAAAAAGTTAACTTGAAATGTAACCCTCCAAACCATGAAACTCTTTGAAGAAAACATTGAGAAAATCCTCCATAACACTGATCTTAGCAATGATATTTTGGATGTGACCCCCAAAGCACAAGCAACAAGAAAAATAAATAAGTAAGTGGGACTACATCAAATTAATATGCTTCTGTACAGCAAGGAAAATGATCAACAAAATGAAATTGAAACCTATGAAATGGGAGAAAATATTTGCAAATCATAATCTGATAAAATGTTAATATTCAAACTATACAAGGAATTCATGCAATTGAATAGCAATAAAGCAATCTGATTTTAAAATGGCCAAAGGACCCGTATGGTCATTTCTCCAAAGAAGACATACAAACGGCCAACAGGTACAGGAAAAAGTGTTCAAATTCACTAATTGTTGAGATTTTAAAATTTTTCATAAAAATTTCAAATATTCATAAAGTTAATGATAACAGTGTAATGAACCTCAATATTCCCATCACTCAAATTCAACCATGAGATTTTTGCCACACTTACTATCTTTTCCATTTATTATTAATTTTATGAGAACTAAATGAAACTGAATGCATGCAATACTTGGCAGAGTTCCTGATACAGAGTGAATGTATAATATTCAGTTTCCTTTTCAAGTTATTCATCCATAAAATGGGATAATATTACCTAATATGGAGTATTTTTTGAAAAATTAAATCCCAAAAAGGTAGAGGCGACAGTTCTTTTTGAGAAGTGAAATAAGATTGCACAGATAATTACTATGATTAAAGAGGATCCCTGTTAATCACAGAAAAGGAGAAGCAAATAATAGTATATCTCTATGCCTGCGACAAAGAGGAGAGTGTTCTACTTACTAGTGCACATAGAGGAAAAGAAAACTGACATAAACACAGAAAGGTTGGGAGTTGCCAAAGACAAATTACCCAAGGCCTATTGTTGAGTAGAATTGACCCTAAGAGGCAGAACTTAGTAAGTGTCCTCTCTTTCAGGATAGGTTAATCTCACCATTGGGACGCCTTGGGAAATATACATGGGAGACAAGTTTTCAATGTCCTGACTTCCCCTGCTCCTTTTCCTTTGCTGTGGTACCTGGAGAAGCGCAGCCCACTGAAGATTACTGTGCCATTGCCTTTCACAGTTCACCTTACCCAGGTTCCCTGTAGGACATAGCAATGCCAATGGCTTCTTTTCTGAAAACCTCACCTTCTTGCCTATCCTGACATAACATTGCCTAGATGGCCCTCCTGCCACTATGGCTTTTCATTTCAGGCCTTGACCCACTTTTCCTCTTCCCACCCCAAATGAGGGCATCACAGCTCCTCTCTTGATCTGTCTTTCTCTATTCTCTATATCCTCTCCACTGGCATTATCCATCTATTTTCCAGCTTTCAAAAGTTATAACTAAGCAAGTGATTCTCAAATCTACCTAAGTCTACTCAAGCTTCACTCCTATAGTCCCCAAGGCCACCTAGACTATTCCATCTGGAAACTTCTGTGATACTTCAAATAAACTCCATAACTCTCCATCAGAAATTATTAGTGTTCTTCTCCCAACTTTCTTAAGTGTGAATTCAGACTTTTTAAAATTGTATGTGAAACTCATATTTTTAAATAATAATCCTTTCTAGAAGGTGCTTTAAATGAGATAGATCTAAGTTTAAATCACATTTAAGCCACTTGTATCAAAAGGCTATGAGGAAGTTCTGGACTTAATGAACCTAAGTTTCCCCACATATAGAGCAGAGGGGATATACATCTGGAAAAGTTGTGAAGACTAGGCATAACATATATAAGCATGTAGGGCAATGTTTGACATATAATGGTACATAATGAATAAATAATTTGAAGCTACTTGTTTAAATTAGTTATGAATTTCGGTTTCATTTTAAGTTACTGGGTATTTGGTACCATGATTCTTAAAATAGAATATTGTATTTATAATGGTTAGTTGATATTTTTTCCTCGGTAATCATATTGAATGGTGTTACATGAGTAAACATCTCTGCAGAAAACATGTGAATGTTGCTAAACTGAAAAATTTAGCAAAATGCTTGCTATTGAATCATAGCAAAAATTTACGAGCCTAAGAATTATGTTTTCTGAGAAACCCATAGCAACTGTAACCTTTGTACATCTCCTTGCTGCTCATGCAGATCCATCTAAGATCATTAGAAAAAGTAGTGGAACCACTTGGAAGAAGATAGCATGCACTAATAATAAGGTGCCAATGAGATGTGTGCTTGACAGGAAAGAAGTTACAAATGTAATTGAACCACTACTCTCTGAAATGCCCTCTTATAGAAAAAAAAGTAGGTAGTGAAGGGAGTGGTGAGGATGGTGGTGGTGAGGAGGGTAGAAGACGTGGTGGGAGGGATGAGTGGCTAGGATGGTGAAAGACGGGGAGATTTGTGGAGGAGGGACAAGTGAGGGAGAGTAAGAAGAGGGAGATGGTGAAGAATGGGGTAGAGGAGGGGGTTTTCAAGGAAGGGGAGATTACAGAGGGAGAAGAGATGGAAGAAAAGAAGGCTATGTAGATTAGTGTGGAGAGGGTGATGGTAGATCTAGAAAGTATCAAAAGCTACAAAAATTAAATAACAGCTTGTTTCTTGATAGACACATCAGGTATGGCATTCTATAAATAAGATCATCTTTGAAGCAAACACCACCTTAGACCCCTTAATGATACCATTCTTGAACTGGTTAATATGTAAGCACAGTGATTTGTATTATCATTTGTCTTTTAGAGGTGATTTCTCTCCCATCCATATTCTATGCGTGGGATGTATTTTTGAACATATTGTATCTTTTAAAGGACAAAACAAATAGCAAACATAATTGTTTAAATGTAAATATTTATTATGGTTGGAAAATGAAAAGTGTTTAGAATTTTTAGTCCAGATTTTGTGTTTATGAGACAAGTTAGTATTTTAAGTGACTCCTAATCAAGAAGCAGAATATTAGATATTCTTCTTATGCTTGATACTCATGCTGGAAAGGATAGAAAAACTCCACTCTTGGTGTCTCCTTCAGTTAAAGTTTCCTAACTCCAGAAAACTTCTAATTTATTTTTAGTATATATATATATATGGTTCAGATATTTTACAGGACATACCTATACTAAAATATAATTTGCTGTTGATCTCAATTTTAAACTTAACTGCAGTTCTGTATTTTATCTGGCAACCCCATTCTGGGCAAGTCACTTAATTTGCATTTCATCGGGCCTTCACTACAAGAGTGATGTGGGATTTTTCTATTAATCTTTCAAAAGCACAACGCTACATTTTTTTCTGTGAATATAGAAAAAAGAAATAAACATGGAGCACTTATTTAGAATTTCAGCCCCCAAAATCTGGTATTCAGGTGCTCTCAGGCTCATGGGTTATATTTATATCCCCTCATGAATCATGTAGTATGGATTTAGAAATTTAAATTCTGTAATTTTAAGATGGATACTATGATACATATTCCATTGAGCCAATTTTGGATTATTTTAATTTAATAATAAAAATAGATGGCATGTATTGAGTATAACCTGTGAAATTCAGTACTTTAAATACATTATCTAATTTGACTCTCAAAACAATCTTATGTGTTAAGTAATATAATTTTATCCCTCAATTTTTTAGGCCAGGAAACTGAGAGACAGAGTAATTGAGTAACTTGCTAGTGGTCACACAACTAGTAACAGATAGGACTGGGATTTGAATGCAGACTCTCTGACTTAATAGTTTTTTCTCTTGATCACTACTCTATTCTACCTCTAAGCCATGAGATAAAAAGTCTGAGAGACACAAAGATTAGCTTATACATTTTAGGATATATTATAGAGATTTGCTTATTAGGCCAAAAAAGAAATAGAAATTATGTAACCATAGAGTTAGTCCAGCTGGTTATTGAAGCTCAATATTCCTCCTTATTCTCCTTTACCCATGTTCCCTGACCTGTGAAAGCAAGCAAAGAATTACAATGATCACAAAAGATCCCTAGCTCATTTCATGCTACAGATTGAAAATAAGACCTGTGAAGCTGTGGCCAAAAGCAAAAAGTGCTAAATAAGTTCATCTTACTTTAATTGGCATTTGTAGGTTGATACAAGAGTCAGCACAACTCCTTGTCTTCTTTCAGTTCCTTCTAGACTTAGACGATGACTTCCTGTCCTAGGCAGGGACCAGCTCAGTCAGCTCCTGGGACAGTGCCATTTCTCAGGCTATTTCACTGTAAAACCAAATTACAGATCAGCAGAGGAAATGGCAAAGTAATCTCTCTGCACAGAGACAGCAGAAAATGCATGAAGAAAGTGGTCATTTAGTCTGACTACTTTATGAAAAAAGTAACCATTTTTCTTGATGGACCTTAGTCAAAAGCAATATCAACCCAGAAAACAAAGCCTTTTTTTAAAGAAAAGAATATATATTATCAGATAAACTCCTTTGTGTTGGGGGGTTAGTCCTTTCTTGGTTGATTTGAAAGAAAATGTTCAAAAGTTTACTGCAAAGCGTGAACATGAAGAATTGTTTACCTCGTAGCATCTTGAAAAAGATCTAGACTTTCTATTTTCATTAAATAATAAAAAGAAATTTAAACCTTGTTTAGAAAAAGTTTTACTGCAATATTATTTTATTACTCCTTGGTGATATCTAGCATGCATATCCAGTAGAGATGCATCCAGTGCATACCACCAAGGAATAATAAAATAATAGTGTATAAATCTCAAGTGATAAACTATAATACTATTATATATTTACAACTTAAATATATTTTATAACTTAGTTATACATTAGTTATAAACTAATAACAAAATAATAGATTATAACTCTCAAGTTTTATAGTTTATAAATCTCAAGTTACAGGATTAAAGGGATGATGCTATTTCAAAAATCCTTTTCTTAAGAAAGTGATTTATTTCTACAGTACCTACAATTATCCTTGGCCCCTTTAATTGCTGAATATACAGAATGATTATTTACAACACAAAAGCGAGAGAACAATCATGGAGATTACCACAGAACTTTTTCTTTAATTTGCTGCAGGTCTGTGAAGAATATTGGAGAAAAGGAAAAGCATGAGAAATGGTTGAGAATGCCATTGTGATTAATGTTCACAGAGGCTTTCTTTTAAGAAGAAGGAAGTTTGGTCTCCTTAGACTTTAGAGAAGTAGTTCCCACTTTACTTAAATAGCACCATTCAATATAGTTATTGAGTACAGTATCAAACTACCATTTATAAATAGAGTATTCTATTTTAGGAATCATGATTCAAATAATCACTTAAAGTAGAACTTAAAATTTATAACTAAACAACTAGCTGCAAATAAATGTATTTATTTATTAATTATGTACCTTTTATTTATCAGAGTCAGCCCTGATGCTTTATATATGTTATATTTAATCTTCACAACAACTTTTCCAGATGTATAATATTAACCTCTCTTTTATATGTGGGAAAATTTAGGCTCATTAAATTGAGAACTTGCTCGTTGCCATTTGATACGAGTGGCTCAAGTGGGATTTAAATTCAGTTCTATCTCATTTCAAGTACCTTCTAAAAAGATCATTATTTTAAAATACGAGTTGAACATACAATTTTTAAAATTAAATAAAGTCTGAATTTCTATTCAGGGAATTGGAAAACGTGCAAGCTTGCAAACAGTTTCCCCCAAATTTAATTTTATACATATGTATAATAATACCTGTGTATAATTTTATACATTTCTGTGTATGTATACACACAAAACAAAAAACTCGTAACATTTTGGGGACAATATCCCCACTTGTTGAGACCAGGGTATAATGCAGCCTCATACAAGAACCTTGGTCGATAATCTTCCAGTTTTGATGCAATTTTGGTAAACTGGGAAGAGTCCTAGATTTGACACAGTTATTTTCCTTGAAGGCATAATTATAATGAAAACCTGAGAGTGAACACTAATTAGTAGCTTAATGTGGGGGTGAAAGGATGGACCCATACTGGAGACGCTGGGAAATGCTCCATTCAGAACCCTTCCATTGCTGCTTGTCAGTACTCCAAAGCCTCAGCAAGGGGGGGTGGAAGGAAAGTGGGAATTTACACCTCATCATTTATTTTATCTTAAACTTGAGTTTCTCATAGTGGCTCAACTTACTTCTACTATTGAAAGAAACTCCTGATCTGGAGAAGTTAGGCACAAGTAGCTGAGGAAAAAAAGAAAGATGAAAGAAAAAGAGAGAGGCCAGGGAGAGAGACAGAAAGGAAGGAAGGAAAGAAAGGAGGGAGGAAAGGAAAGAGAAAAGATTGAGGAACAATTTCTTGCAACTAATTTTATCAGAAGCTGTAATAGCCAAATTAAATAAAAAGCTGCTTCTTTCATTGACTTTCCTACAGAGTGCCTGATAAGGTAGCGTACCTGAGGGCCGCACTTATAAGTGAGAAATGACACACTCCCTCTTCAGCAGAACTGGCCCTTGAAAAAGATACTGCAAGAATTACAGAGAAAAATCACACAGAGACTTTTCAAATGGCAAATGCTCATGGCCTTAACATTCTTTACTTCCTCCTCAAGCACCCAAATGACTAAATAGATAATATTGATATCAAGTCTTCCTGCTCAAGTTATAAAGGAAGAAATCAAACATTACCTGGATATATAGAAGGAGTTATCTCAAGCAGAATTTAGTCACATTATTTTGAAGCCAGTTGAAAATTGGAATGGCATCCACATTGAGCACCAGAAATAAAGAAAATGTAGCCTAAGAAAACCACTAAAGAGCATAGTTTGAAAGACTTTTTTTTTAAAGGAAAACATAAGAAAATTTTATTTTACTTGCTCAAGGAAAAAATATACACACATAGTATATATATATAAAATATATCCATGTATGCATATAGATTTGTATGTATCTATATACACAACTTTATATGGAGAGAGAGAGAATAAATGTAAGGTTTTTAAAAGAAGAATAAAAAAGAGTCCCAGGCTTTTTCTCAAAATATTACCATCGTCCCCCTTTATCCAGGGGGGATACATTTCAAGATGTCCACTGGAGGCCTGAAACTGCAGATAGTACCTAATTCTGTATATATTGTTTTTCGTATACATACATGCAATAATTGACCTATGATAAATGTACCTAATTTAATTTATAAATTAGGCACAGTAGGAGATTAAAAACTTACTTTTGATATATGTTTGGCCTCTTTTTGGCATATCCAAGTTTTTTTGCATTACTACTCTTGTGCTTTGGGGCCATTATTAAATACAGGTAACTTGAATACAAGCTGTGTGATACTGAAATAGTTGATCTGATAACTGAGGTAACTATTAAGTAACTAAAGGTCAGGTAGAGTAGACAGCATGGAAACGCTGGACAAAGGGATGATTCACATCCTGCGAGGAACAGAGTGGGGCAGTGTGATATTTTATCATGCTACTCAGAATAGCACACAGTTAAAAGCTTATAAATTGCTTATTTCTGGAATTTTCTGTTTAATATTTTTAGACCATCGCTGACCTCAGGTAACTAAAACTGCCTAAAGCAAAACTGCAGATGAGGGGGAACTATAGTATTTGCAACAACACAATGTCTGCGGATTTTTGAGGAAAAGTGTCATAATTCATCTAGAGGACTTGGAGTATCATGTAGCATTCTTAGTATATGGGTTTCCAAATCAAGGGATAGATTTTGAAAACTGCTTATTGCATTAATTACTTAAGTTGATTGAGATGCAAACTCCCTAACCACTGTTGAACTGTTGATTACCTCTAAAACAACTCCAAACCAGTTTTAATTGAACTCTTAAATATGTAGGATTACTAAAATCTACACAGAAATAGCAATTGAGCCAACATGTATTGTTTTGGTTAAATGCCTAGGTACTCTGAAATAATGAAAAATGGTCTAAGAATCAGTTTTTTTTTGTTGTTGTTTTATCCTTGGGTGGAAATGTTGACTAATGATTTATGATTATGAATAAAAGAAATGAGACTTTGAGAATTTTCATTTGCTATTAGTCAAATGTAGGGCGAATTTAGAAAGCTTACTGATGTTTTTTCTACAACAATCATTTTTTAAGAAGGAATTAATATCCATATCATGTTTGATTACGAAGCCAAGAAATGCAAGGAAGCAAATAAGAACTGCTGTGAAAACTGACCTAACTCCCCACTAACCCCAAACATCCAATCTGTGGAGTCTCATATGTATGCGTGTGTGTGTGTGTGTATGTGTGTGTGTGTATTCTATAGGAACTGTAGCTGTGAAGAAGCTGCTGGCATAGAATGGGCCTGGGGAATCAATGTGATCCATAGGATAATTTATGAAGAATAATCTCTTACTTAAAAACAGGGAACAAGTACCAAGACAGAGACAGAGAACAACTTCCCAAGTGGAAGCAGAGGAATCCTGCTGTTGGTCAAAGTTGGGACTCTGGGGAGCTATACTAGCATGAATGCTGTCCAGATCTCAGGCCTTAATTATGTCCAATGTCAATCTCCCAAGAGGCACCTGTAGAGAAGAAGAGGAGGGGGACAGAAGAACAAGGAATGTAGAGGACTGCCATTCCAGTCCATGGGTAACCTCCAAGTTAGAGGAAGTGAGAAAATCTAAGAATCAGATTCACTCTTCATAGTGACCAGGGAGAATGCCATGCATACAACAAAACTATAGTTTGTGTTTCTGACTTATGTAGGGAGTTGTCCTTAGAATATGTCTTGTACCATTACGTATGTGAGTATCTGTCTTTGTTAAGTAAAAGTTTGCCCCTTTCCATAATGCTTGAAGACAGATATTAGAAGAAACAATGTATTTTTTTTTCAGGACAATATTTTTATTAAGGCACAGGTTTCCCTTCTAGGAAGAATTAGTGCAATAGATAAAATTTACGCCTTTTATCTGTTTTAGTGGAACGGATGCCATTTCCTTTGATAGATAACTGGGATATAAAATATTTGAAATGCTGATTGCAACTATGCATTTCCTAGTGGAATAGATATAAATTTTCAAACCACAAACTCAGGTGTACAAAAATGTAACTACCTTTGCCTTTTTCCTTAGTTTAACTGGATCTTTACTTGAGTTATTATATTTGGTAGCAGAAAATTTAAATTTTTTAAACTTTAAGTAGATGTATACATTGTAGGGTATCATTAATCTTTTCAGGTTTAAATTTACTAAATTCCAGATTTTCTTTTCCCCGTGTCTTCTCCCCAGCTTGAAGCATTTCAAGCACCTATATGCCATCATAACATGGGGCAGACATCTGCTTGGTGGCTCCCATGCCCCGCCAAAGTGGCCTTCACTGAGCTTTACCTTGTCCTGTTTGGCATTTGAATGTGATCTTTATTTTAGTGTCTACCAAGAGGCTGGCGTTCCTAATGGGTGTACTTCAAAATAACCGCATCTTCGTCTTGCACAGCTCGACCAGAAAGCCCTTCCATGTTTGCTTTCCCGTGGCACTCTAGGGTCATGGCAACTTGGTGGTTCTTCCTCAGGCCCTCTCTGCCCCAGACATGTCTTCATGGTCTATGTCTTCTCTCTAACCCTACCAAGGCAGCAGAGACAATTACTTGAGACTGTTATTAATACTTCCAAACTCGTTTGGGGATATAGTTTTTATTTAGACATTATTATTGTTGTTGTTAAGAGGATACAGTTTGTATTCAGAAAGCCATCAACATTTATCTGGAGTTTCTATCGGTTTTGCTTCCCTCAAACTCATTTCAGAAGTGGAACAGACATTATAGGATCCCTTTCTCAGGGATGCATGACAGCTTGAATCCTCCAGTCCTCATCAAGCCCCTGTACTTGTCAGGACTGGCCCTGCCTGGGGACAATATGCCTTACATGGCTCAATTTCATGGTTTGGTTTTCATGGAGCAAAGGCCAAGAGATTTTGAAAAGGGAAAGATTACACCACGACATCTGTATCGTACAGTGACTACCAGTACAATTCTACTTAAAATAAAGCAAAACAAAAGAAGATAATAATGATCCATGCTGTGTCTACTGTAAAGCAAAATAAGAATTTCCACCCTTTATGAAATATTTGAATAATTTTATGCCATCTTGCTTAACATGAAATGTAACTTGAAACCATAACAGAGTTGGTTCAGCTGTTTCCTGGAGAAGGGCCTGGCACGGTGTTTGAATTCTCCAGCATGAAGATACCTTCCAGAAGGCCGAGTAGGAGTGGATTGCCAAGGTTCTGCTTCACGCCTTGATGAACATAAACCTACATTTCTCACAGGCGAAGATTCAGATTATGGTGCTGAAAATATGTTTCATCACAAGATGACAGGTGGCCCAGCAGCAGCAGTTACTGCCTGTTCATGAAGTATTTTATCACAGAATAGAACCACGTACATATTGACAAAGACATCTTTGCTGTTATTGTGGGAGTCATGGAGTCCTACAACTTCTCTGTATCTGATGCTTTACCAATTATATGAACAACCAGCTTTTTCTAAGAAATAGTTTATACTTTTAATTGTAGAGTCATTTACATAAATTTTTTGGCTAGATGTTTACAGTTACATATTAGTTGCCAGTCTTTTCTTTGTTTGTTTGTTTTTGAGACAGAGTCTCGCTCTATCACCCAGGCCAGAGTACAGTGGTGTGATCTCCACTCACTGCTGCAACCTCTGCCTCCCGGGTTCAAGCGAATCTTGTTACAGCCTCCCAAATAGCTGGGATTACAGTCGTGTGCCACCACACCCAGCTAATTTTTGTATTTTGTTGTGTTAGCTCTCAGTCTTGAAAAATATTTGACTGCAGATTCTAAGATGATGTTGCCTTCTCATTGAGACCTACCCCAACTAACCTTTTAAAAATTGCAACCCTCTTTTCAATGCTCTGCTTTTTGTTATTTTTTTCCCTTGGCACTTAATCATTTTTTCATATATTGTGTACATCATTTATTATGTTTATTGTTTATTGTCCATTTCCTTCCACTAAGAGGTAAGAGCAGAGCTCTATTTTCATTCACTAGTGTATCAAAAATATCTGACACATAGTTGATGCTCGTTAATATTTGTTGAATGAGTGAGTTTGCTTGTAGATATCCTTCCAGATAAAGTTGCAAGATTAACTCAGCAGGGTATGCTTAGTCATTCTTTCTGTGAAAAATAATTACTTTGATCACATCTCATCACCTGTGAGATTCGGTCCAACTCTTCAGTTTCGTAATTGGCCCTCAAACTCTGTCTTCCAGCTCCTACTTTTCTTTTATAGTCACTCAATGTGTAATCATAGTGTAACCATAGCAAAGTAATAGCTACTTTCCTTCACATGGTATTCGTCTTTCTATGCAGCAAGGCTTTCCCTGTGTATTATTTAGCTATATGGAATAATAAAAGGCAGAAAAATCTGCCTGAAAACCCAGGGCAGTGTCTTAAGGCAACACACGTTTTTGGTTTTCCACTTACACATTGTGTGGGGCAGCTTTGATTCAGGCTGGGCTCAGCTGGGATCTGCTGGGCTTGGCTCCAGGCTGTAGGTTGGAGTTAGGTCAGCTTTGTGTGCTTCCTCATTCTTCCTGGACCAGCAGCTACTCAGAGTATATTCTCTTTCTGGCAGATTACCCAGTGCAAGGGGCCACACTAAACCATGCTAGCACATTTATGGGCTCTGCTTGCATCATGACTGCTCACTTCTATTGGCTAAAGCAAGACACATAGTCAAGCCCAATATCAATGTAGTGGAGAAATATGTTCTACCCAAAGGATAAGAGATAGGTAAGTGGTAGATACGTTCTACCAAAAGATAAAAGAAGTTGATCAGAATATTTTCTGATCAACACAGTGTATATCTCACACATTATTCCTTGTTGGCATATCCATCATGACCTAGAACAAATGTTGCCTACTTTATGAACTTTCTCCATTGCAGTAGGTAGTAGTCAGGTCTGAATTTTCACATTCAGTGCAATCTGCTGATAGCTATGTCATTACACCATAGGCTTGTCTCTTCTCCTGGACTCTAAAGATCCAAGACAATTTCCTATTAAAATCTCTATTCTCAATATCTACCATACAATCTAGCAAGTTATATACTTAATAGATGTCATTTGTATAAGAATGTAGATAATCCCATTAAAGAAAACCAACGCCATTCAGATTCCATCAATGTCAGCTTTGTGTCTATCTGAAATGGGAAAACTACCATATGAAACTGAGTAGATATTGCATTAAATGTAGCACATTTAGGAAATGTTCCCATTTAAAACTGACTAGAAGCAGGTGATTTGAAATTAAGTTCCTTAATGAAATACTATATAGCATGCTAAAGTGTTCAGTACAGTTTGCCAAGGGTTTTTCCACAGAAAGTGATGGAAATATTCTTCAGCAGAAATTGACATTGAATGTTTAGAACCTTGACAGAAATAACTTCTTAGCAGTCAAAAACGTAGAATATTCTTAGCTTTCTCTCAAAGTTCTGCTACAAAAATTTCAATTTTGTTTCAGTTTTCTTCAATGACACATATAATGTCAATTGACAAATGCCTGAATTTGTTCTAGATGATAATTATTCCACTCATCTACCCATCTTTCCTTCCAACCAACTATCTATTCATTAGTCCATCTCTTTATTTATGTATTCTACTTATCTCAACCAATTAAGCTTAGTTTTATTTAACTTCACTCATAATCCAGTTTAGAATCCATGATTCATGATTTCAGTTACATCTTTGCCAATATCCTGACCTGTTATTTCCCTTGGCTTTTTCAGTGCTTTCATTTGAATGAAGACTGGATGAGTCCAAGTACTCATTTCCATTATGTCTCCTTGAACCACCTAAACACCATTTTGTTAAACTAAAAAAGTCAGTTCCCATTCTACTGTCTCCATCACAAATACACTATTGACTTTTAAGATTTATATTTTCAATATTCAATTAATTTTAAAAATCACCTCATACAATGGTTGTCAAATAAGTTTGATCTATGAAGAAAATAATTAGAACTCGGGATGGCAATCCATAGCATTAGTAGCATGCTGCTTAACCTTATCAGCTGCATTCTTGACAATTATAAAATGAGTACCAGCTGAAATAATTTTATATTTAATTCATTTTGAATAATCAGGTTTGCTTATTTTTATGATGAAATTTAAGTTTTGTTCTCTCTATGGAATCCAGGCATGATGTTTTCAGTTCATTCATATTCTTACTTTCCAATTTGTATATATCTTATCTGAATGGAACAACAAAACATACATTATTACCAGCTGACATATTCAGATGGATTAATGTACCAGAAAAAAAAAAAGTTTTCACCTTGGAAAGGAGAGTCATGTCTTGATGCACTGGGGAGTAAAATGGGTATGCTTTAAAGGAGAAACAGGATGACCAGAAAATTTATAGTACAGGAATTATAAAACCAAATGCCTTAAAGGTCAGAAAAGTCATGCAGGCAAGGTGTTAAAAAAATACTTGTAAGGAACTGTGGATAAATAGAGTCCCTATGCTACCTAAAAGCATTCCAGTCCTATATATTATGTCAACCAAATAAAACAGCCTGGAATCCCCATTGTGAGGCTACTGGTCCAGAGAATTGAGTTCAGTGAAGTAAGAGCCCTGAGCAATAAGGCATAGAAGTCAGCAATCATATGTGGTGAGAGGTAAGCCCTCCAGCACAAAGGCATGCCTTTAGTGTTGTCTTATCAACACCGAGAATTACCACTTAGAGAATTATGCGCTTAAGGCTTTACATCTTTTGTGAATATAAGCTATATTTCAAAGGATAATTTGTCATAATTCTGTGCATTATCAAAGATAGAACTAAAATTTCCATAAGCAACAGGGACAACAACAACAACAAAACAGAAATATCTGTTGCAACCAGCCTTAGGGATTGAAATTGGAGATTTAGTGCTGTCAGGAGATTTTCTCTTTTGCCTTTCTCTTTTTTTCCCCCTCTCTCTTCTCTCTATCCATTTATTTTTCATTCTCTTTGCATGTATGTTCCATTCTCTTCTGTAAATGGGTTTTTCCTATGTTCAGCAGCCTCATCCTATTGATAATCATGAAAGAGAGAGAGAGAGAGAGAAAGATTTTCTTTATTCTATTATTCATATATTAATCCTATAGCGGTAATCTAATTTACTTTATTTGTGTCACATGTACCCTGCATGGACCAATAACTGTTACTTGGTTATAGTTTACCATGAGTGACCATACTGGCCAGACATAGGTTTTATTTCTATTCCAAGTGACCAAAGGATAGGTGTATAACCAGGGAAAATGAAGAAAATGAATAAGAATGCTTGATAGGCAAGAAAATTAATACCCATAGTTCGCTACATGTTGATGCTAATTAGACAGTTATACCTCAGTGAAAATAAATTAATTAAAATCTTTCTTGAGAAAGAGAGAAACAAAGAGTATAAAGGCAGGAGACTCAGAACCATATACTTGTTATGATTATTGACAGTAAAGCCTGATTTCCTATCTGGAATCCTAGGAAAACATTTACTAGATTTTGTGATCTTGGATAACTTCCCTAAACTTCTTAAATCTCAGTTTCCTCTTCCATAAAATAGGAATAATTTTTCATGGCATATCACCTACGTCTAAAATGGTCACCATATCACGATTCCAAGCACTTACCACAGAATAAGTACTCAGTAAACATACATAAAATACTTAGCACAGAACTAAACAGTATTTCTTTTTCAATAGATAGTATTCAATGCATTAAAGCTATAACGCATTGATCAACTAACGAGAGAATGAAAAGGAGATCTCACTAGGCAGCCAGGGAAATATAAATGAAAGCCCAAGACTTGCGGGTCAAGAGATGAGCTTTGTGGTATTGTTCTTTCAAGGTTAACTACAATGGTATTAAAATTTATTCTTTTGTTCATCTACATTTTAAAAATTATCTGTCTAATTACAGTATAGCCCATAAGTGCAGAAACAGAAAACTATGAAAACAAAACAAAACAAAAACAGTTGTCTTTGTTCTTAGCTACATTATGTCATTCAAGCTGTAATTTCTATATGTTAGCTATGTTGCTGTCACTCCAAACAAAGTGATGAAAGTTAAAAAGTACTTATAGTAACTTATGGTTATTCCCAGACATCTGGATATTTGTCATCATGGAGGCAAAACATCCACATATTTTCATCAAGAAGCTTTGAGATTAAGCAGCAATATATAGGGAATATCTAATAGGGGTTTCCTTTTTAATTTATCTCTAGTGGTCATAATGGTTTTGGTCTGGCATAATCCTAAAATTGTGTTGGTTTTGTTGTTCAATATGAAGATGTCCTGTGCTCTGAATATATGCCACAAAGTTTTCCATAAACTTGGGATGAGTTGATATGGTTCTATCCTAGTGCTCTCTGTGGCAAGGGGTGTGCATTTCACCATGGTGTCCATGGAGAAACAATGAAGCTATCAACTACCAAAAACAAAGATCGCTACTGTGCAGGAGCTCTGTAAATATCAGATTTTTCACACCTGGTTCCACACTAGTTGAGACAAATAGATTACCCTAAGGACCCAGGTAAAGATGAACAAGTTCATAAATTCAATGGTTTTGCTTGCCTTGGATATTTTTTCTCATAACAAAGCTAAAATGTTATATTTTTCTTCTAAGACATTTTTTTCATTCTCATTTACTAAATATCCTTAAAAATACAATTCTTAATAAGATCCTGCCCACTTCAGCATAGATAATTCAATTTTGAGCAAATACATTTGACTATTGCATCCATGTGAAGACCTATCCATGCCACTCCTGGGCTGACTTTCCCTCAGATTCATTCCCTGCTTTCTTCTGCTAAGCTCTGTGTCACAGAGACTGAATTCTACATATTGCATTCCTAGCCTCCTGAATTAGCTGGCTTTTCTTGTGTTTGCCCAACAGAAGTTACTGGCAGGAGACTGGAGGATGGAAGAAAAGTAGAGGCCAGGGTATTTATTTTTGTGTCTTCCTCCCACAGGAAGCATCTCCAGCAGCTTTATCTTCTTTATGGCTCCAGCTCCTATTAGGAATAAAAAAAATTTACCACTATTTCAGCTGCTATTGAGTCACTCCAGCTGTTGAACTACAGTAAAATCTCTTCCAGCCTAAGACTAGGAGTGGAGGCATGTTTTTATTGCTAATCTTCAGGTTTCCTCACCAAACTCAGAATTAATAGTTCTTCCATCATCAATTTGCTATATCAAATTCTCTCAGTTTTAAATAGTTTATATTTTCCTGGCTGGACTCAGACCGCAACACCTATTACCATCACTTGCCTAGTTGTTAAATAGAGAATATACCATTTCTAAACAAGTAACTCTAAAATATTCCAAATAGTTACCAATTTTTGTCATTAAAAGTAATTTTTTGTACTTGTATAAACTTAATAAGATGAAAATGGGAAAATGCAGTTTTAAAATGTGAACACATGTCCTCAAGCCACAATCATGGCCCCATTAAATAATTCTGCTCCCCTGATTTAGCTACAAAACATTGTATTGAAAGTTCAACTACATAACTTACTGTGTTTATACGTATAAACTAGAATAAGCATGTGGCATTTTCTCCCACATTCTTAGAGATCAATGTCATACAGTGGCCTAATGAAATCCAAAGATGCACTTTTTTTCCCCTGGAATTTTGCACAACCCCCCCGCCCCCCAAAAAAAAGGACAAGTTTAACTGTCAAATTCTCATGAAGGAGGAAAGTTGGAGTGATGAAGGCACTACATGCAGGAATTCTAAAGTCATATGCCTTGAGTCTCTTCTCTATCTCCTTGAACAGACATTAATAAGGATGCATCTTATTGGCCCATTCTACTTAAATTTGTATAATTGGGCCACTTTAACATTTTCAGACTTCCAATCCTTTGGATTGTTGACCTAAAAACTAACCATTTTATTCTTTTATATAGAAAAGTTATTATTCTATTGAAATGGGATTCCCAGTTAAATCGATGCAGAGAATAAGCCAGGAGACAGTCATGACTGTGATATGATTTGGTTAATTTATTGAACTTCTATCTCTCTGATAAGCTGTAAGTGCCATGAGTATCTGCTCTAAGGAAAATACAAACATGAACAATTCAACTATGGCAGCAGGCTTGCCAAAAATCAACCTACTAACACACTTACCAAAACCCTTCTAATTAGCCATGTAATTACTCATAACCGACATTTGTTTAATATTTTAGAAAGGATGCATTTTTATTTATCTAACTTTATTGACATATTTCTGAGGAGATAGAGTACATATTTTTAGCTCCATTGTACAGATAGGAACTGAGACTCAGGGAGATTTGGTAACTGCCTCTATTCACATCTATTAGTTTTTTCTACAGCCTTAGTTACGTTTATTATTTTGGCTCTAGAACTATTCTCAAATTTGCTGCAGCCCTGATTCAACCACACATTTTTGCATTATTAGTAAACCTTTAATTATAGGTAATGACCTACACATTGGAAACACTAAAGCCTGATTTAAAACCAGGTTTTCAGGGCTCCAAACTCTGAGTTTCTCATACTCCACCACATTGTATCCTAGAATTTGGCCTTCATGTAAACCATACCTTGACCTACCAAACTGTGAAACTGAGGAACTCCACTAAAATCTTACCAAAATAAGTTAATGACTGCAGAAGACTGCGTAGAGCTGATCTAATACACTTTGCCCTTCAATGCTTGCTTCACACTGATATCCTTCCTCTTTTTAAGCCTTTTCTGAACATTTCTCTAGTATTGAAGCTTAGTTGCTTTGGATGCTAACATAGTGCACCTTGGGAAAACTTTGATTGCTGCAAAGTGCATTCTTATCTTGAGTTAAATTCTATCTTTCTAATCGCAATCTATTTGCCCTAGCTCCACCTTTTGGGATTAAATAAAACAAAGATTATCTCTGTTTTGGTTTTTAAAAATACTTGCAAAAAACTATCATTCATTTAATGGCTTATTCTCTGAGCAAAATATTGCCCGTCCATTCACCCAGTCCTAATAGAGGAAAGTTTTCAGTTCCTCCTCCACCTCAGATGGTTTCCTCTGTATAGACTTTGCTGAATCTACATAGCTCCTATTTTAAGGTTTCCAGCTCTAAGCACAATATTTCTGGTATGGTTACATTGAAAAAAAAGACAAAAAGAGCAAAGGCTTTTCTGGACACATTGGTATCTGTTTCTCTTTTCTGTCATCTCATCTCTCTCATGTCATGCATCACTCACACAGAGCTCATGGCAAGCACAGGTTCCTGCTGGTTCCCTCATGCCCTGCTGTAAAGTCATGTTTTCCCCTGATTCTTCTACTGGCATGTTGATTTTGAACTTAAATAAGTTTTCGTTTATGAAAATTCATCTTGTTTAGCAACATCATAGAGCATACATTTTGAAGCAGATTTGGTATGGAAGCAACCACTCAACATTCAACGAAATCCATTTCCTCTTCTTCCTGGGCACACATATAGGTCACGTGGATGTTTCCTAGAGCTGCCAATACAAAGAAGCATACATTAGGTGGTTTGAAACAGAAATTTATCCTCTCACATTTCTGGCCGTCAGAAGTCTGAAATCAAGGTGTTGGGAGGTTTGGTTCATTCTGAGGGCTATGAAAGGGAAGGTGTTCCATGCCTCTCTCCTTGCTTCTGGTGCTTGCCAGCAGTCTTTGGCATTTCTGACCTTGTAGGTGCATCTCTCCAATCTCTGCCTGTGTGATCTGTCGTGTTCTATTTGTGTGTTTACATGGCCATCTTCTTCTAAGGATACCAGTCATACTGGACTAGGGACCAACCTTACTCCTCTTGTATGACCTCACCGTAACTTAACTATAATAATAACATCTGCAATAACCTTATGTCCAAATAAGGTCACATTTTAAAGTGTTGTATGTTAGGATTTCAATGTTATTTTTTTTGCAAGGCACAATTTATTTTTTATGTATGATTTTTACTTATTATGTGTTTAGTTTTTCTTCAACTTTTATTTAATTCTGGGGTACATTTGTTGGATGTGCAGGTTTCTTACGTAGGTAAACATGTGCCATAGTGGTTTGCTGCACAGATCAACTCATCACCTAGGTATTAAGCCCAGCATCCATTAGCTAATTTTTCTGATGCGCTTCCTCCCCCTAGTGTCCTTACCGTTCAGTTTCCACTTGTAAGTGAGAACATGCGGTGTTTGGTTTTCTGTTTCTGTGTTAGTTTGCTGAGGATAACAGCTTCCAGTTCTATCCATGTCCCTGCAAAGGATATGATTTAGCTCCTTTTTATGGCTGCATAGTATTCTATGGTGTATATATACCACATTTTCTTTATCCAGTCTCTCATTGATGGGCATTTGGATGGATTCCATGCCTTTGCTATTGTGAATAATGCTGCAATGAACATACACGTGCATGTGTCTCTATAATAGAATGATTTATATTACCTTGGGTATTCATACACTCAGTAATGGGATTGCTGGACCTAATGGTATTTCTGTTTCTAGATCTTTCAGGAATCACCACACTATCTTCCAAATGATTGAACTAATTTACATTCCCATCAACTGTGTAAAAGCATTCCTTTTTCTCTGCGGCCTCTCCAGCAACTGTTGTTTCTTGACTTTTTAATAAGAGCCCTTCTGACTGGTGGGAGATGGTATCTCATTGTGATTTTGACTTGCATTTCTCTAATGATCAGTGATGTAGAGCTTCTTTTTTCATATTTTTTGGCTACATAAATGTCTTCTTTTGAGAAGTGTCTGTTCATGTCTTATGTCCAATTTTTAATGGGGTTTCTTTTTCTTGTATATTTGTTTAAGTTCTTTATAGACTTTGGATATTAGACCTTTCTCACATGAATAGATTGCAAAATTTTTCTCCCATTCTGTAGGTTGTCCGGATGATTGTTTCTTTTGCTGTGCAGAAGCTCTTTCGTTTAATTAGATCCCATTTGTCAATGTTTGCTTTTGTTGCAATTGCTTTTGGCATTTTCATCATGAAATCTTTGCCTTCAAGGCACAATTTAACTCATAACACCATACTACCCAACTTTCCTGCAGTTACATGTAGTTATATAAATTATATGACTGAGTTCTAGCCAGTGAAATGTGAGTGTATGTAACACTTCCACACTTGATTCATAAAAATATCCCACGCTCTTTTTTCCATTTTTTTATTTTTGGCCAGATACAGCAACGAGAATGGAGAACCACAGATGGAAAGGACCTGGGTCTCTGACTTGCATTTTGAGGAGTGCCACCTCTTAGAGACCAATACTTGCCTTAGTTAAATAAGCTGAATATAGTTGTATTTTATATCGAGCCATTATGCTTTAAAAAATTATAGACTTTCCAAATCCTAACTAAATACTTGGATTGACTTTCGTTCTATCATTAACTAGATGTGTGAACTTGGGTGTTATTTAAACTTTCAAAGTCTGTATACTTTTCATAAGAAGAGATGCAATACCTATCATTCAATCAGTTATGCTTAGTCCCTATTAGGTATCAGGACCATGGTTCGGTACAATGAAAATAAAGTTCCTTTTCCTCAGGTAACCTACATTCTTCTGAGGAAGATGAATGCTAAACATGTAATCAAATAATAAATATAGAATGTCTGTAGAGATACAGACTATTAAAATGATCAATATTTACACAGACTAACTGGGAGTGAGGCTCTAATAAGGTTCAGTAGTCAATAAGACCTCTCAGATATGGGAAGGAGCTGGATCTGAGACAAATGATGAGCAAAACCCATCCATGTAAAGGGTGCTCTAGGGACAAGCTTTGGCAAGTTCAAGGAATTAAAGCAAAACTAGTGTGATTAAAGCAAATGATAAAATGTCTGGAGCATAGGAAATAAGAAAGAGGAGAAATATGAGATGAAGTCAAAATGTAGGTAGAATATGTGTTATATAGGCTTATAGCTCATTACAAGATTTTGGTTCTATTCTAAGAGATTGGAAAATGAACTGGAGCATTTTTATGATCTGATTTTTATTTCTAAAAGATTATTCTGATAACCATGTTTTCACTGGATAATAGGAAAAGCATGGAAGCATTTACTAGGCATTTGGAGTCATCCAGGTGAGAAATAATGGGGACTCAGACTAGGATGGCAACAGGGGACACAGTGAAAAGTAGTTAGGTCGTCTTATAGCGAATAAATATGTACCTGAAATAATGATGATGATAATGAGAGCAATCGCAACAAAAATGGCAATAATAATAATACCTGGCAATGAATTTAGCCTTTACAATTGACTTTTATTCTTTGCCCTCCTTTTGAATTTCATGCACTATAAACACTTAAATCTTATCTTATTAATATCCTTTCCTGGGTCATTAATAAAGTTGTTAACTTCTAATTCAAGAGTGAACACTTTTATTTCCTATCCATTGATAGCCATTATAATGATGTTAAATGAATGAAAATGATATAATCCTACAACCGTAACCATAATAGAAAGTGAGACATCAGCAGATGCTTAAAATATCTCCAAAAGATGAAAAATAGATGAGCTGATGGAGTCCAGAGAGAGCTGCAGTCAAAGAGGGAACTAGGCTGCCCCTGGCAATAAGGCAAGTGACCTCAGATGATTGAAGTGAGAAGTGGGTCCAAAAGAGAAAGAATAACTAAGTTCCTATGCGTGTAATAATTCTCCATCTCTAATCCAGAAGCCATGTATTAACTACTAAAGCAAATATATACAGCAAAGTAAACAGCCAAAGGAAAATCAGTCTCAGAATAAATTTAGCTGCCTAGCGAGAAATGGGGCAACTAGTATATTCTAGCATTTAGAAAATTTTAGGCACAGTGACTGACACTCAGCTTTGTATCCTACTTGGCAAAAGCAAGCTGTCAATAAAACCCATTTATGAGCAGAGTAGTATCAACCAAATGTATTATTGTATCATTTTAAGATATGAAAGAAAACAAAAGTAATGCAAGAAGTAGAAGGGTAATTTATTCTTAGAAAGATTTATATGTGTATGTGTATATATATATAAATATATGTAATTCATAAAATAAAAGAATAGCATTACTCACCAAATTAAGGATCAAAGGAAAAGAAAACATTATTTAACATGTAAAATGCTCTTGACAAAATTAGTAATTGAAAAATTGTTAGAAGATGAAGTCAAAGGAATTCCTCAAATATATATTAAAACACATAATGATAGGATAAAGATAACAATGACAAGGTATTCATCTAAGACACTCAGCACTGAATTAGTGTTCTGAGAAGGGAGCATACACAAAATGGAGATAAAATTATTTTTTAAAAAATACAAGAATATTTCCAGAGTTATGGTAGATATGCTCAAACTAAAAGAGCTTGACAAATATTGAAGAAAATGAGTAATACTTTAAACAATTGAGCCAAAATTGAACACTTTAAAATATTGAACAAATATTGAACAAAATGAATAATACTTTAAAAATGCTTTCTAGATGTATCATTTTATCTTAGAAAAGTGTTCCATTTATCCAGTACTGTGTGGCAGACCAATTCAAAATTTCAAAACTTCATTAATATGTGAAACAGCCTGATGTAGCCATTCCACAATGTATACATATATCAAAACATCATGTGTGCCTCATGTTGTGCACTAATAGATACAATTTTTGTTTGTCAGTGTAAAAACTAATTTTTAAAAAACATGGCTTCAAACAACAGTGACATTAATTTTACTCACAAATCTGCAGATGGGACAAAGCTCAGCTCATCTCCGTTCTACTTCATGTCAGCTCTGGCAGCTCAAAGGCTGGGGTTAAAGTCCTTGGAAAGCTCACTCACTCGCATGCCTGGGCAGCGGGAAAACTACAAAACATCTGTGCTGAACAGTTGGGTTTCCTCAGGCATCTCTGTATCTCTTTTTTATTTTAAATTTTTTATTTTATTTTATTATACTTTAAGTTCTAGGGTACATGTGCACAACGTGCAGGTTTCTTACATATGTATGCTTGTGCCATGTTGGTGTGCTGCACCCATCAACTCGTCAGCATCCATCAACTCGTCATTTACATCAGGTATAACTCCCAATGCCTTCGCTCCCCCCTCCCCCCTCCCCATAATAGGCCCCTGTGTGTGATGTTCCCCTTCCAGAGTCCGAGTGATCTGATTGTTCAATTCCCACCTATGAGTGAGAACATGCAGTGTTTGGTTTTCTGTTCTTGCGATAGTTTGCTGAGAATGATGGTTTCCAGCTGCATCCA
>NW_012114488.1:18537233-18537543 GCF_000951035.1 Colobus angolensis palliatus
ATTTCTGCCTTCATTTTGTTATGTACCCAGTAGTCATTCAGGAAAAGGTTGTTCAGTTTCCATGTAGTTGAGTGGTTTTGATTGAGTTTCTTAGTTCTGAGCACTAGTTTGATTGCACTGTGGTCTGAGAGACAGTCTGTTATAATTTCTGTTGTTTTACATTTGCTGAGGAGTGCTTTACTTCCAACTATGTGGTCAATTTTCGGATAAGTGCAATGTGGTGCTGAGAAGAATTTATATTCTGTTGATTTGGGGTGGAGAGTTCTGTAGATGTCTATTAGGTCCACTTGGTGCAGAGTTGAGTTCAATT
>NW_012114488.1:18538328-18585233 GCF_000951035.1 Colobus angolensis palliatus
TATTTCTCCTTCACTGATGAAACTTAGTTTGGCTGGATATGAAATTCTGGGTTTAAAATTCTTTTCTTTAAGAATGTTGAATATTGGCCCCCATTCTCTTCTGGCTTGTAGAGTTTCTGCCAAGAGATCTGCTGTTAATCTGATGGGCTTCCCTTTGTGGGTAACCCGACCTTTCTCTCTGGCCACCCTTAACATTTTTTCCTTCATTTCAACTTTGGTGAATCTGACAATTATGTGTCTTGGAGTTGCTCTTCTCGAGGAGTATCTTTGTGGGGTTCTCTGTATTTCCTGAATTTGAATGTTGGCTTGCCTTACTAGGTTGGGGAAGTTCTCCTGGATGATATCCTGAAGAGTGTTTTCCAACTTGGTTCCATTTTCCCCCTCACTTTCAGGCACACCAATCAGACACACATTTGGTCTTTTCACATAATCCCATATTTCTTGGAGGCTTTGTTCATTTCTTTTTCCTTTTATTTCTGTAGACTTCTCGCTTCATTTCATTCATTTGATCTTCAATCATTGATACTCTTTCTTCCAGTTGATCGAGTCGGTTACTGAAGCTTGTGCATTTGTCACATATTTCTCGTGTCATGGATTTTATCTTTGTCAGCTCATTTATGGCCTTCTCTGCATTGATTATTCTAGTTATCCATTCTTCCATTCTTTTTTCAAGATTTTTAGTTTCTTTGCACTGGGTACGTAGTTCCTCCTTTAGCTCTGAGAAGTTTGATCGACTGAAGCCTTCTCTCAACTCGTCAAAGCCATTCTGTGTTCAACTTTGATCCGTTGCTGGTGATGAGCTGTGTTCCTTTGGAGGGGGAGATGCGCTCTGAGTTTTTGAATTTTTTGAATTTCCAGCTTTTCTGCCCTGCTTTTTCCCCATCTTTATGGTTTTATCTGCCTTTGGTCTTTGATGCTGGTGATGTACTGATGGGGTTCTGGTGTGGGTGCCTTTCTGTTTGTTAGTTTTCCTTCTAACAGTCAGGACCCTTAGCTGTAGGTCTGTTGGAGATTGTTTGAGGTCCACTCCAGACCCTGTTTGCCTGGGTAACAGCAGCAGAGGTTGCAGAAGATAGAATATTGCTGAACAGCGAGTGCTGTCTGATTCTTGCTCTGGAAGCTTCATCTCAGGGGTGTACCCCACCGTGTGAGGTGTTGGTCTGCATCTAGTGGGGGATGTCCCCCAGTTAGGCTACTCACTTGAGCAGGCAGACTATCCATTCTCAGATCTCAGCCTCTGTGCTGGGAGATCCACTGCTCTCTTCAAAGCTGTGAGACAGGGTCATACATCTGCAGAGGTTTCTGCTGCTTTTTTTTTTTTGCTATGCTCTTCCCCAGAGGTGGAGTCTACAAAGACAGGCAGGCCTCCTTGAGCTGCGGTGGGCTCCACCCAGTTCGAGCTTCCTGGAGGCTTTGTTTACCTACTTAAGGCTCAGCAATGGCGGGCGCCCCTCCCCCAGCCTGGCTGCTACCTTGCAGTTAGATCTCAGACTGCTGTGCTAGCAATGAGGGAGGCCCGGTGGGCGTGGGACCCTCCCGGCCGGGTGTGGGATATAATCTCCTGGTGTGCCCTTTGCTAAGACCCTTGGTAAAGCGCAGTATTAGGGTGGGAGTTACCTGATTTTCCAGGTGTTGTGTGTCTCAATTTCTAAAGGGATTCCATCCCCCCTTGTGCTTCCCAGGTGAGGCAATGCCTTGCCCTGCTTCAGCTCTGGCTGGTCGGGCTGCACTAGCTGATCAGCACTGATTGTCTGGCACTCCCCAGTGAGATGAACCCAGTACCTCAGTTGAAAATGCAGAAATCACCCGTCTTCTGTGTCGCTCGCGCTGGGAGCTGGAGGCCGGAGCTGTTCCTATTCCGCCATCTTGCTCCCACCCACCACATCTCTGTATCTCTATGCAGTGTCTCCATGTGATCCTTCCAGCATAGTGGCTTTGGGATAGTTAGACATCTTACATGTTAGCTTAGGCCTCCTAAAGTACACATCAAGGGAAAGGGAGAGGGAGAGGGAGAGAGAGAGGGAGACTCTACCACTTTTCTTTTCTAATAAACATTTTATCTTAGAATTAAGATTAACAGAAAAGTTAGAAAGATAGTACAGAGTCCCTGTAGTACCCTGCATTCATTTACCCCATTTATAACATCTTAAATTAATCCATTTATTCATCATAATTTCTTGACCTTTGTTGATATATTATTATTAAAGAAACACCATCATTCATTTAGACTGTATTCCTTTTTCCCTAACATCTTCTGAGGATTACTGGTAGTATTTTGCAGAATGTCCTACAACTTGAGTTTATCTGATATTTTTCTCATGGTAAGATGAGGGTTATGTTTGTGTAGAGAAGACCACAGAGGTGAAGTGCCGCTCACAATATAATATAGCAAGAGAACTTATCTTCTCACTGATGATGTTAACCTTGTTCACCTCGCTGAAGTATTGTTTTCCAAATTTCTCTATGGTAAAGTTATTTTATTTCCCTCATTTCTATATTATATTATGTGGATATAAGACACTAAGCATAGCCCACACGTGATGAAGGAGTCACACTCTGCTTCCTTGAGGGTGTAGTATCTATCTAAATTATTTGGCGTTTTCCCTGTCTTCTCTCTCATTTAATTTTCAAATGTAGTAGTACAGACTCACAGATGTTTATCTTATACATTGGGTTATAATTCAATATCTTATTCATTTTGTTGCTCACATTGTTTCAGCTTTGATCATCAAGCATTTTTTCAGTTAGAAAGGGTTCCTTTGAATTACTCTCACTGTTTTGCTTTTTGAGCAATACCCTAAATTTCAGCACATCAACATACTCGAAGTTCATCTTGTACATTTTCTCTCCCAGCTCTAGAACCAACCATTTCTCAAAGGAGCTATGCTTACTTTTATTGGAGGATGGAGTTAGAAACTATCTGAACACTGGAGTACTCATTGCTTTTAGGCTTTCTCAGCAAATGGAGCAAGGAAATATATGTATGCATACTAACATGTGTATTATATATACATATATGTATATATACACACATATATATAATTATGCTTTTATATATCTATCAATATCTATATTAAGCTAGACACAAGTCCCTACAAATATCTCTGATTCTAGTCTTGTTTGTTATGCTTCATTCCAGCCTTTCCTCCTTGCTTCTCTGTAACTGCTCACTCCAACAGAAAAAACCTGCCATCTATTCTTCCACCACCTGCCACCTATTTATTTATTGTTCAATTCTAGTATATATGTGCAGAATTTCAGAATTGTTAGCCTGCACTTGCATGACAAACAACTTTAGCAACAAGAATCCCATGCTTATGTATAGTTTCCTGGTCTTTATTTTTCCATTTCTCAGTCATTTCCAAAGTTAGTTAGCTGAATACTTCTTTTCTCCATCCTTTTCAGTGAGATTATATCACATATTTGTAATACAGAATCTCCTGTATTCCTAGTTGATTTTTTAAAATCATCTATTAAGTTTTATTCTTATTCCTTGAAGTCCTATGGATTTTGAGAAAAGGAGAGGTCAAACAGTATCATTTTGAATCATTTCTTAGTCCTAAAAACATCTTCAGTTCTTCAACTCATCTTAGTCAACCCTCTCTCTTCCCAAAGGCCCTGGTGCCATTGATAGATTTTTCATCTCTGTGGTTTTCCCTTTTCCAGAATATCATTTCAATGCAATCATATTGTATGCAGCCTCACAGGACTGATCTTTTTTTTCACTTGGGAATATGTACTTAAGATTCATCCATGTTGTTGTATGGACTAATTAATAGCTTATTTGATTTGATCATGAAACAACATTCCAAAGTATAAATCTGAACTTTTTATCCATTTTCCTGCTGAAAGACATTTTGGCTATTTCTGGTTTTTGACATCTATCACTTTTTAAACCTAGCCTTGAAAGTCACACAACATCATTTATGTTACATTAAATTCATTAGGAGCAAGTCATGAACATCATCCCATATTCAAGTGGAGAGAAATTAAACCCAACTTTTGTAGGATGAGTATCAAAGTGTTTGTGGTCATGTCTTAAGACGACCTCAAAAGGATAAAGAAAAATATCCTGACTGACTTCAAGGATTCTTCAATTCTCCAAACTCAGTTCATGAGTGTTGGAATAGTTATCTATTGCTATGTAACAAATTATCACAAACTCTGCTTCTTAAAACACTATTCATTTATTATTTCACAGTTCTGTGGGTGAGACATCTGGAACAGAGTAGGTTCTTTGCTCAGGATATCACAAGGCTAAAATCAAGGTGTCGGTAGAACTAAGTTCTCGTTTGGAGGCCTTAGGGGAGAATGCCCTTCCAAGCTCATTCAAGTTTTTTGTTTGTTTGTTTCATTATTTGTTTGTTTGTGTTTTTTTCCAAACTAAATTTGTTTATTTGTGCTTGTAAGACTGAGGTCCCTGTTTTCTTACTGGCTGTTAACTGTCAGCAGGGAATAGCTGTCGGTCCCTAGAGGATGCCCCTCTTCACTGGCCCTTCACAATGTAGCTGTTTGCTTTTTCCTAGGTCAGCAAGAACACATGTCTCTGATTTCTTGCTCTACTTCTTCTGTATCTGAAATCAAAATCTAGATTTAAGGAGCTCATGATAAAGTCAAGTCCATCAAAATAATTTCCCTTTCTTAACATCAATTGTGCCATATAACATAATTTAATCACAGAACTGACAGCCATCACACTCATTGTCTTGGGGATTATTCAAAGTCTGCACACCAGGACCTGAGGATTTTGGGGGTCATCTTAGAATAATATCTACAACAATCATGGATTATACTTAAAGAAAATGGCACACCTTTGACCAGCTATTGGAATGTCACAAAGGAGAATCTATTTGCACATGCTTCCTTGAGTGGCAGAGTAGAAATCTCATTGAAGTATGTGTTGAAGTATGTATCTACTGAAGTATGTATGGGGCATTATGCACACAATAATAATGTAAAAAAGTATTGGTTTCTAACTTTTAGTCTCAATTCATGGATAAATTACGAAGCTTTGTCATAATAATTGAGTCAAATTTAAATCTCATCAATCTTGACAATACAAAAGTCAAAGTATGACTCATACAAGTTGGTGGGTGGAAGAAGTATGAGAGGTAAAGAAATGATTATGGGTATTGATATACTTATCTAGCAATAAAGGGATGGTATATACTGTCTAAAATTGAAAAACAAACAAAAACTTAAAAAAAACAGAAGTTTAAATGAGAGGTTGGCAAAATTTTTCCTTTGGAGGGCCAGATAGTAAATACTGTAGGCTTCGTAAGTGATATGGTTTCTGTTGCAACTACTCAGGCCAGGCATTGTGGTATGAAATTATTCATACAGAACCCTAAACAGATGGATATGGCTGTGTTTCAATTAAACTCTATTTACAAAAACTGGCAGCAAGCTGGATTTGGCCTACAGGCCATAGTTTGTCAATCCTTGGTTTAAAGAATATTCTTTAAAGACATAAAAAGTAAAGCAGTGTTGTAACTTTATTAAGAAGAGGTGAGGATGAAGCAGATTTTAAAGTAAGCTAAATTGTTACAGCCACAGCATAATAAGCAATAAATGATGTCTGAAGTTAAAACATCAGGAAGTGGTACTATGAACAGTCATTTAGAGAAAATCGAGGCAATTAATTTAAGCACTGAAATCACAGATTATTTCTTCTGTGGAGTGTGTTTGCAGTGGGGAGAGTTGGAGTGGGGCTACTGCTTGTAAGCATGAACTACTTTGTACTATGATAACTTAAATATTTGCAAATTACTTTGATGACAATTTTAAAGAATAAACTATTGAATAAAACAAATTTGTAGACAGACCCTCCATTTACTAAATTGATTGACTCATTAATTATCTGTTTTGATTACTATTCTTATTAAAATCTAATTATTCCAAAGAATATAATATTCTTAATATTTGTAAGGCTGCAGCAAGAGTTTTTATAAATTCCATGGTAAAATTTAGAGATTGTATGTAACTATATTGATAGAATTTCCTTGAATGACCAAATTTTGCCTTATTTTTTAAATAAAAGACTAGTAGACAATGATCTGACATTAGTAAATCTATGCAGTTTTCTCTTCTAAAACCTAAAGAACCATTCTTTGAATACAACTTTGTAGAAAAAAATAGTGTTTATTTCAATTTTATGGTGAAAATTTATATTTGTCCATTATTAAGATTTATGGTGATTTTCCTGTTTTATATGTTCATTAGATATTCTTGGCAGTGGTTCAGCTATCTCATATGTGAATCTCCTTGAGACCACAGAAATTTTCTATTACACCATTTATTCTACTTAAGAGATTACATTTTAGCCCAACAGCCTGTACTTTATAATATTCTTATCTTTAAGGACTTCCATTCCACGCTACTAATGCTTATTTTCTATTTTTTAATGCAAATGCTATTTTTCTTTGTATAAGAAGTGAAATAAAAATGAGACAAGTGGTTTCATTTTTCCTTTGGTGTTTGTTATTATGATTCACTATAGGCAACAAATCAATATTATATTTGTTGCACATCCAAACATATAAAATATGAATTCCACAAAAGTTTTTTATTGAGTTATAGCGTACCAGTTGATTTGAAATCAAAAGAAAATGCCAGTGTGTTTTCTGAGCATTACATTATTTTCATAAAATTATAGGCAATGTGTTACTATTCATTGGAGAATATTTTATTAAAAACTATTAATAATCAAATCAGCACATCATCAAATTAACAATTTTTATGGGTGCTATTAATTTGGTTAACACTCAGATTGTTCTTTCTATGACCATATGATTATGAGAAATGAAAATGTAATAAAAATACTCATGGGAATTAGAAAACTAGTTCAAATTAACCTATTACAGTTTCATTTTTACAAGTGTTTTACTATTTAAAGAAGTATAATATGTCACTTATTTTGAGCTAACTCAAACCAATGTTAATCTTAAAATGAAAAATGAAAAAGCACTCTCTCTTAAGATTATCAGTCTAAACTATACCTAAGTGTAGCAACCAGAAAATTTCCTAATTACTTGACTTGAACTGTCTAGTAATATTTATAACGATAATTGTAATAAGACTAACATATATGGCCTACTTACCACTTGTCAGGAACTATACTAAGTGTTTTATATGTGCAGCGTTTCCTTTAATTCTCCCAACACTCTACAAATATGTGTTATCCTCTTTTAAATACAGCAGAAAACTTGGGTCTGAGGTATTAAACATTGTGCCTTGCAGGATAAATGTTTGAAAAAAGTTAGGCTCAGCAGAGGCCGAATTTGAATTAAGAAATTTAAATTCAGTTCTTCACTTCATAAATTTTTCTGTGAATAAAGAGATAGAGGAACAGAGAGGAAAGATAAAACCCTGAAATATGTTCATACCAAAAAAGGGGAAGGAGGGGAAGTAGGAAACCTGTAAAGCTTTAGATAAAAAAAAGAGACGCCCGTTAGTGTTTCATCAGCTGAAAGTATAAATGCCCTGAGTTGGGAAAATATTTCTGTCCTTTTAACTGATATTATTTGAGTATCATGAAAAGAGAACCAGGAGAAATTTGGAAAGAGGAATTTGAAGCCGTGTTCTTTGAAAGAGGTAGAGATTAGAGACAAGACAGCAATGGCAGTGATGAAAATGGTTGACAAGAAAGGGTTAGGTGAAACAACAGAGACGTGCAGGATTGGAAGAGATAACTTGAGCATACACAGGTGGTTCTGAATTGCTAGGCATATAGGCTATCCCAGACACAGGAGGAAATAATGAGGGAACTCTTCCTGGCATGGGAGTGGAAGGGGTGTGTTTAATTTGGAACTTAAAAGCTATCAAAGCCATATACATCGTACAAAAAATGTTGAAATCATGAAAACAATTTAACTATGTTTTAAGATTTACTCATATCTTATATCCACACCCTCCAACAAAGGTACACACACACACACACACACAAATGCTTCTAAATCTGCATTATTTCTCTCTGTAATAGCACCACCATGTACCCCGTTACCTCATGTGTGAACCTAGGAGTCATTTCATACTCCCTTTTCTATTCTACCCACATCTGTGCAATCAACAAGCCCTTTCAATTCGACCTTCTAAACATCTCTATTATCCTGCTCTTGAAAACTATAATGGCCTCAATGCAACTCACCCTGTGCATAATCTTGCCGCTCCTACAACTCCCCAACCCATTCTCTGCATTGCCTCCCAGCTGGTATTTTTAAAGCACACATACCCACTTACACAGAGTGATTATAAAATATCTATGTTCACAGCTCTGCAAGAATTACTTATATCCATGGGAGCAGTCGTTTGAAATGCAAGGCTCTTCAAACATCATTTGCAGCCTCAGTGCATACCACGACCACCCCTTGCCCCCAGCAAAATTGAGCTAACTTTATTTGCTTAAACATATTTTGCCCCCTCCTACCTTTACACTGACTGCTCCATTTGCTTAGAATATTCCTTCTAACTGCTGCATGGACTAGTCCACTTGGAGGCCTTCTGAAAGTTATAATCCCTTCTCCAGTCTTAAAACTGACTCTAAGGCAGGCTTATATGCTTGTCCTCCATGCTCTCTCCAAGTGCTCCAGACGTATCTTCACTCCTGCAGTTATACCGGGCTATCATGTGTTTTCTTATGTGTCTCCTTTTCCTACGTACACTTTAATCTCCTTAAAAGTTAGACTAGCTCTTTAAATTTTATAATTCCTGTGTCTAGTATAGTGCCTGGGACACAATGATAGTTTTATAAATAGTTGTGAATAATAGATGAATTAAAGTAGTTTATTTTTAATTAAAATTTCTTTCCTCTAGTGATGACCTCCAGCTATTACACTGAGTACATGACACATTTTTGTGTGTACATATACGGAGGAGTGTTAGAATGTTTTCTATTTCAAATTTGTTTGAAAATCTTTGTAATTAAAATGATTGGATTTACTTTCATCCAGAACCTGAAATAAAATACGCTTTGCAAAATAATTTTTTATCTTTCTTCTAACAATCACATAAAAGCCTATAGAGAAATATAAACAGAATCTGTACTTGATATTAATGCTGTGAGACTGGAATCAAGAGGCAGTGCTGAAAGGATGATTCTTCATAGCACCGGCACCTTTTCTAAAGTAAAAATATTCGGGGCTACAAAGAACTCATCTCCTCATGCTGCTAACAACAATGTTTTAATATTGGAGGAAATGTTTCCAGTACACCACCTTGTTAATTTTTAAACAGAAGAAAATTTCTTTCAATACTTTACAAGAAATCAGTATCAGCTGATCTGTCAAGTTTATCATCATGTGAATAGCATAAGAATATATACCCTAACGTAGTTTTATTCTATACAGAGTATTGTTTTGCAATAGGAAAAAAATTGTTACCAAAGTGTTTACAGAAACTGAAACAATCACGAAAAAATTTACTCAATTTAACAACTGTTGAATTCAACTACTGCCGACTGCACACTTACTAAATACTCATTTTTTTAAAAAAAGAAAAGTTATGACACATCCATACTATGAGTACTTATTTTGCAACTTAGAAAATTAAAGTGTAATACTAAATACATGAAGTAAATGAAACGAGGATATGAGGGCAGAATAGTTTAATATTTAATATATTATGTTAAAGTTTTCATACATTAGATGATCCCTATCACCATGACTGTTTTTTGTGTCTGACACAAAAGACAGTGGAATTCTTGGTGTCCAAAGAGTGAAGATGAGTAGAGTTAGAGTGCTCCATTTCTCAGGGGAACAGGGACCTCCCTTCTGCCTAGAGAAATCTGGTGATAAATTTCTTTGGTTTTAATATAACTGGTTGAGCTTATTGAAGTGGGGAGGTGGAGTGAGTAGATGTTATGGTGGGAGGGGTCTGTGGAAAAGGGAAAAAAAATAAATTCCTAAAAGCAGAAAATGAGTGGTTCCTAAACATATATTGTTATTAAAGTGTTTGTATGAGATTTTTCCTGTTCCTCCGTCTAAAAGAAAACATAGAAAAGAGCATAAGGTTAGAGTTTAAAATTTGCATCCACATGAGCAATGCCTCTAAATATATTTGTATTACTGAGTTATAAATCATAGGAATCATCTGTGAACTGAATAAAAAGTGGAGTTTCCAAGGCAGGTTTGGAAGGGTTTCATAGAAAAAGCAAGGGGCCTACCTGTAAGAAAATGGGTAAATAGTCTAAAACTTATTCTACACATCATTCATAATCTAAAAATTTCAAAACACTAAAAGAATATTTGTCTGAGGGAGTCTAAATATGAAAACTAAACTCTTAATTATTAAATTTTCATTTTGTTAGATGCTATAGAGATAACAAATTTGCAGTCCTTCTGTACATAACATTCACTGATTTATAAATGCTTCTATAATTATTTAAAGATGTTTCTAATACAAAATAATTACAACACAATAAATGAAAGTGTAGTACTTTTGAATCAAAATTTTGTATGTCAGAAAAACAATTACTTATGAATCGTTTCACCTAGAACAAAATAAAGTTGTGACTTTCTAAAATTAAATATGATGAGCCAGAAAAGCTTAATTTCACTTCATTCATGGATTTATCTCATATTCCTTAACCAAATGTAATATGAATTAATTTGCCATTTTGTCACTAAATCTAGGTGGCACTACCAGTTAATGTACTAAGTGAGAACCATTGTTATTATTAACAATACTTGTAAAATAAAATACTATAAATATAACAAAGTGGTTACTGGAGATATGCCAAAGCTAGCACTGCAGATCAATTGATCACCCTAACTTTTGTGGATTCAGGTTGGTCGCCCCAGTACCAGGACACTACAGTCATCCCCCAACTGCCCACACAGTGAAGATAGCTGGCATGCATATGGAGTTTTTTTATTTCTAAGGAAAGTCTGATAGTGGATCCTAGAATAACCACACTTCCTTTGTGCTCCCCCACTTCTGTCCCAATCTGAAAAATACCTTCATATATTTTAAATATTATAGCCTGACATATACACCTATGCAATGAAAACCTACTCTGAGCTTCCTGATCACCTCCCTCCAAGTAGATTGCCTTATATCAGAAATTACATGGAACGCATGGAATGTCTTTGCAAAAATGTAGTCCACAAACTTCACAGACAGGAAGAAGCCAATGTGAAACCTACTATTTAATTCTGGTGGCTTAAATTAGCTATTTATTCACTAAGCATTTTTTCTTTCAGTCCAGACAAATAGTGAAACTATATTTGCCAACCTCCCTTGTTATTAAGTGTGGTCATGTGGCTGAGTTTTGGCCAGTGAAATATAGGCAGACATAGTATATACCCCATAAAGCCTCCCTGTTATCATGTACTCTCTTTCTTCTCACATCTGACAGCTGGATGTTGATGGCCAGCACTGTTTTGGAGTCTCATGTTAAGTTCTGTTAAAAATAAAATAAAAAATAGTCTACAGTATTTAATCTAGCTAACAGATAAGGGCTATGAGGAGACTAAGGCTTATTATGGTCAAGTGTCCTGCACAATTAAACTAGAAGCTTCCAATTTTGTATAATAGTGAATTCCACTGCCCTATAATTATTCCTATTTTACAGCTGGGGAAAACTGACAAGGTCACAGATGCCCCTTTCACCTTTTCTAATGATTGATATTAATGGCTTCTTCAAATTATGAGTATGTTCAAGACCATGTGCTTCTGTTCTTTGGGATTTGATGAGATTTGTTCATCCAACAAAATTTTTTTTTTGAATACACGTTGTGTACCAAGTATTGTTCTACATCCTTGGGAAACACAGTGAAAAACTATAGGCAAAGAATCTTGCCTTATACAGTAAGTTTCTATGCTGTAAATATCTGATGTAGAGAGAATTGATTAATTACAGTGCAATTCATTAAGCAAACATTTTTAAGCCACTGGTAATCTTGCATTTCTGCAGCATATTCAGGGAGGACCTATGATGTTTAAAATAAACACTAGAAGCTGTGAAAATATGAAATGCCAAGTCTTAACCTCAAGAATGGTCTCCGCGGACAGATAAGCCAGAGATACACACAATTTCTATCAGACATCTTTAAGTACTACTTTACATAACTCTCAGCATGACCTCTTTCCGGGACCTTCATCCACCTTTGATTGCCAATTGCCATGAAGTCGGCCAACTTTGAATGGGCTCAGACTAATCTCTTATGGACAGAACCTTACAGTGCTTGGGTACTGTCCTCACTGTTCCCTTTCACCTCCCATCCCTGAGCTTTCATGTTAGTGCTAAGGTTCAAGCTGCAGAGAGAATGACTCAAATGCAACTGAGAAGAAAGAGGGCATTAGCGTATCATAGAACAAACTTTTGACCAATGGAAGACAGGAGCCAGGATATAATTATGTCTCTGTTCTACACTCTGGACAGAGTGTCCTGAGATGCAGCCATTTACATGGGCTCTGTGAGGATGTTTCCTCAAGAAAAACCAATTAGTTATACTTGATAACAAGCAGTACCCATGTCAGGAATTCACCCTCTTGAGTTTAATTTCTTCTCTTTCCCTGTATCTTCCTCCCTTTTCTCCTTACTTCTGCTTCTTTATGATTATTCCATCTAGTTAACTATCAGCATAAAATTTTTTTTCTCAGTCTCTGTTTTCTAGGAACACTTGTTACACATGGCAAAATATGACAGTGATTACAAGAGATTTGTGAATGATGTGATATGAGGGTATACAAAAATAGATTTGTTTCTCGGTGTGGTTTCTAGGTATGTCAGGAAAGTCAAGGGGAAGGTGAGTTTTTAGGGCTTAAAATATAAATGTATTTCTGACAGATGTAGAAGGATACAGTTGGCTTTCAAGTTTGAATAATGTTGCAAACATAAGTGTGAAGGATGTGAATTTGTGGGATGTGTCCGCAAACAGTAAATGGGGAGAAGGTTCTTTAGAAGAAAGTGGAAATTACAGCTAACATTGAAGATGGTGAATACTATAGACACACAATGCTAAAAATAATACACACTTCTTTCAGATTACCATGTTTGAGGGTCAATAGAAAGTCAATAGGAAGCCAGAGCCTCATGAAGGGAACAGAGAACAAGACTGAACCATGGTTGAGAAGCATCTTCTCAAATTGTATCTTGCATAAAAATTTTCTGTACAAAATTCTGGGTCCTGTCCTTTGAGATTGTGATTCAGGAGGTCTGGAGAGGGGCCTTGGGTCTTTATTTCTACTAAATTTCTAGATGCTGCTGCTATGTCTGCTAAGTGACCACATTTTGAATAGCATTGGTTTAGAAAATGTCTGCCCTTTCTACATATCAGTCCTAGAGGTGGATTGGAACTCTGTGTTTTTCAAATTGGAATATTCCCTCTTCAGCCATCCTTTAAGTGCTTTCTGAGTAATGTGCACTTTACATGAGTTAAAAAATGTATTTAAAATAATGTATAAAGCATCTAATTTGTGCACAGCTCTATGGTTGATGCTGACAGAGAAACATTGCCAGCTAAGCCTGAGAGATTAACTTTTCTAATTATCTCAACACTAACCCACATTCTACATAGAAGATTGGGTTTCTGCTGCAATAGGACACAGAAAAGAAAATTTTAATGGGCTGGAAGCATCCAGAGGGACATGAAAAAGGACGGTTTAGAGAGATAGGATGTCAAACATGGTCTCATCTTCCTGTTATAGTTTTCCTGACTCTCTACAACTGGGTATCATACCAACAGGGTGATCAGTCTTTTAGTAGGTTTCAAACACAAAGAGGAAGCAAAACGTAGTGTAGGTAATCTCGAATTTGTCCACTGATTTAACAGATTCCTGAGCCCGTTTCTGAGTGCCACACTTCAGGAGGGAACAAGACGAATACAACAAGCATGTAGTATGAGGTACCATGAAGAGAACTGGGATGCTTATCATGAAAAATAGATTCATTGCGTTAATGGGCGTTGACTATGACAAATATTGTTTTCTAAAAGGCTGCCATATGAGATACTAGAAGATAGAAACAAAAGAAAAGAAGGGTAATGAATGGAAGTTAAAATAAAACAAACTGGATCAATCTTTATAAAATTTGTCCACAGGAAATGTGCTACTTGGTGAGAAAGAAAGTTTGATCATTACTAGAGCTGTTCAAGGTGAGTCAAATTAGCTGACTTCTAGTTAGAAATACATTTTATAAAGGTTTAGAAAATCCTTTGCCAATAAGTCCAAGTTGATAGGAAAAAATAGCTTTTCTTTTTGTAATTGTATATTTGCACAAATTCCAGAAAACCTGAATTCATAGGCGAAAATTTCATTTTGTTCATCATACTGAAAGCTGTATAGATGAGTGATTTAAAAGATAATACGGGAACAAAAAAGTCATTCTCTGGTCAGGGCACTGGGTCTACATTAAACACAGCAGGGCCCTGGTGAACATTTAAAGCCCTCGGTGGGAAGTGATTATCTTTCTACTCTCTAGGTTTGCCTGAAATTACCCAGTCTTGTCCATGCTGAGTCCTGGAGTGTTAAGGGAAATTAATTGATGGTTTAATAAGTGAGAGAAGAAAAGAGAGTTATATTCTGCTTTGCTAAATTTTAAATAGAGTTTCATTTTCTTGCAGTGTCCATTAACTTATAGTCACCTAGAATGTGAGTTACTTAGGTTGCAATTTGTGACTAACAGAGTAAAACAATTTATCTCACTGCTGTTGAGAATTCTTTACCGGGTACTCTTAGTGGCATAAATTTTGAAAATGGTTAAACTAGGAAATTCTGGCAACCAGTTTATTTATATCTTAATGAGAGAGAGGAAAGAGAGACAAAGAAGAGAGAGGCAGAAAGGGAACGAGAGAGAGAAATAACACCACAAATTTTAACACATAGAAAGAGAAAAGCGGGACACATAAAATATCAATCATAAAAGATCTATGGAGTTCTTTTTAAAATGTCTCCTCCTAAATTTTTCATGCAAATGCTTAAGAGTCAGCACCATAAAAGCAAAGGCATAATGTGTGGTAAAGTATAACTTGTTTCCCTTTAGTTATAAAGGGGATACATGTTGTATTTTCCTATGTCAGAAACTATCATGTAATTATTTTTTTTTTAAATTTAATGGCCAGAATTAGAGTTTCTAGAGAAACTCAAAGACAATAGAAAAGACAAAAACAGGAACACTCAAGGAAATGTTAGCTTCTAGTATCTAGCAGCTACAAGCAAATAATAAATGTAGCCTAACTCCTAGCCAGATAAACCTAAACCCTCACACTTGGGTCTATTTAACTCAGTTTCTTTCCCACAATTCATCATGTTCAAATTTCAAAAAAAAAAAAAAACAAAAACAAAAAAACCAAAAAACTACAACACACGCTGAAACACAAAAGACACGTACTTCGAAGAGACAGAGCGAGCATCAGAGTCAGATTCAGAAACAGCAGGGATTTGGGAATTATCAGACTGGAAATGTTAAATAAATATGACTAACATGCTAAGGACTGTAACGGAAAAAATAGACAAAATGCAGGAGCAGATGAATGATACAAACAGAGAATTAAAAATTTTAAGAAAGTATAGAAATGAAATGCTAAACATTGAAAACCAAAAGGAGCAAAAGAAAACAAAACAAAACAAATGGTAACCAAAAACACTGAAATAGAAAATAAGAGTTGTTTTGAGGGAGTCATCAGTAGCCTGGACAGAGTTGATGAAATAATCAGTGAGCTTGAAGATACCATGATGGAAACTTCTCAAATTGAAAAGCAAAGAAAAAAAAATGGATTAGCATATCCAAGAACTGTGGGATAATTACAAAAGAGAATACACAATGAAGAAGCAGAGAAAGAAGCAGAATATTTGAGGTAATAATGGCTGAGAATTTCTGAAATTAATAACAGATATCAAACCGCAGAAACAAGGAGCTCAGAGAACACTGAGAGAGGTAAATACCAAAAAATCTACACCTAGGCCAGTGGTTAGGAAATCTAAATCAAGGGCGGGGCGCCGTGGCTCACGCCTGTAATCCCAGCACTTTGGAGGCAGAAGTGGGCGGATCACGAGGTCAAGAAATCGAGACCATCCTGGCTAACATGGCAAAAAAAAAAAAAAAAAAAAAAAAACTTAGCCGGGCGTGGTGGCGGGCTCCTGTAGTCGCAGCTGCTGGGGAGGCTGAGGCAGGAGAATGCTGTGAACCCGGGAGGCGGAGTTTGCAGTGAGCCGAGATCGCACCACTGCCCTCCAAACTGGATGGCAGAGCAAGACTCTGTCTCGATAAAATAAAAAAGGAAGGAAGGGAGGGAGGGAGGGAGACAAGAGAAAATCTTGAAAGAAGCCGGAGAAAAGGAAAATCTTACCTCTAAAGGAATTTGCCTTCAGAAACAATACAATTAAGAAGAAAGCAGAGAGAAATATTTAACAGTTGAAAGAGAAAAAAAGGCCACCAACCTAGAATTCTTTATCTAGTGAAGTTATTCTTTAAAAGTAAAGGGCAAATAAAGACTTTCTTAGTCAAACAAAAATTTAGGAACTTTGTTGCCAGAAAGAAATGTTTAAAGATGCTCTTCAGAGAGGAGAAAGTGATATGGGTCAGAGACTGGTATCTGTATAAAGAAAGGAATAATGTTAGGGGAGGAATAAACAAAGGTAAAATAGAATAATTTAAAACTGTGTATTGAGTGGTTCTTGCTTCTGGATAAGTGAAAGGGATGACAACAATGTTATGAGGGAAAGAGGGATGAATTAAAGTGCTCTGTGTTCAAGTACCTGCATCACCCATAAACTGTTCTTTGAAAGTGGACTTAGATTTGTTGCAAGTGGATATGGTAAATTCTGGAGCACTGAATAATTTTTTAAATGTATAACTGATATGCTAAGAGAAAAGACAAAATACAGTTATATAAAATGTTCAATTAAAACCAGAGAAGGCAGAAAAAGAGTGGAAGACAAAAATGTTACAAAGAACAGACATCACAGATAGGAAATAGTTGGGAATATGGTGGATATTAATCCAACTATATTATTAACCACTTCAAGTGTGAGTGATCCAAATACTCCCATTAAAAGACAGACACTCTGACATTAAGTGTTCTTATCACAATAATATACAAATTTAAGAAGCTCAACTATATGTTGTCTGCAAGAAAACTGCTTTAAATATAAAAATGAAGATAGATTAAAAGTGAACACATGGAAAAATATACCATATTAACACTAAAAGTCAGAATTGCAGAAAATATATATTTTATTTTTATACTGAAAGAGCTGAAGACACAATTTATACACTTTTGAACAATATAAAAGACTAGTGGTATATAAATCATTACAATCAGGTACTGTATTCATTCCCTGATCCCTGCTTATTCTGGGGTATATGGTCCAAGACATCTCATATAGTATAATATCAAACCCGACGACCATCAATCAGAACTGATTTCTGTTCAGGTTTTCCACGTGTTTAATTCCTTTTCCTTTGTAAGCAGTGATCACGTCCTATGGCCATAACTTTTGAAGTTTCAGGTAGGAGGTAAGCTAGCATGAATTTCTTTGTACTTCTTCACAATTTCATGGATAAAAGATTCATTCTTACTGTAGATCTTAACAGTGTAAGTTTATGATTTTTTTTTTCTTTATTAAGTTGAGAGCTTTCACCTTTTCACTTAAGGGAGGCACTTTATGGCTTCTCTTTAGCACATCCAAATTGCCAGGATCATTACTCTTGCACTTTGGGCCCATTACTGAACGAAATAAGGGCTGCTTGAGCACAAGACTGTGATACCAAGAGAGTGGATCAGATAACCTAGATGCCTACCAGCTAACTAACAGGCAGCATCTACAGTGTAGATACACTAGACAAAGGGATGAGTCACGTCCCTAGTGGGAAGGAGAGGGACAGAGCAGGATGGTGTGACACTTCATCACGCTACTCAGAATGGCTTGAAATTTAAAACTGATGAGTTATTTCTGGATTTTTCCATTTAATAGTTTTGGACCATGATTGTCCACGGGTAACTGAAATCACAAAAAGTGAAACCACAGATAACGGAAGACTACTGTAATTCATTTCTTGGTGGTTCTAGGCCTCCACCTCCCAGCAATCTCCATGCCCAGAGCCCTGGTTTCTTCTTCTCCAGTGGTCTTGATGATGCCCTGAGCAAAATTCCATCATGGCCTGCTTGTAATGTTGCCCCTAGCCAACTTTTCCATCATTATGAGTTGATTATAATATAATAGGGACTAATAGGTAAAAATGACATGAGATTAATATTGAAGAAGATATTTCTCATGGTGAGATCTGTCCAAAGATAAATTATTAAGCTACTTGTTGATTTTCTAAGTCTCTTGCTCTTGGAAGAGCCACATAGGTTCTAAGACAGTTCATCAGGGGTGTCATATAAAATATTCAAATACTTGCCAGGGATGATTTGATTAACATATTCCTAAGAACTCCTGAGTCCAACAGATAAAATACAAACAGAACACGTGAAGTTAAACCTTTTCTGCAGATTTTTTCTTACAAAGTTTGTAGGTCTCTATGTCTACAATGATCTTATTTTTTCCAAAAAATTCATCAGCAGTTGTTTTAAATAGAGGATAGAAATATTGCTGCAGCTAGAGTGATATTTTTGAAATGCAAATTTGAATAGACCACCACTTCCAGTTTAAATATTTCAGACTATCCATTGCTTTCTATAATTAAAGAAAACAGTCTTAGCAAAAAGTTCTGCCGTAGGCCCTACCTATATTTCCAAATCTTGATCTCATGAGGCTTCTTAATATCTATGTTCCCACCATTCCATGCTACCTTTATTTTGTGTACATTATGCAGTTGCTCCTACCACAGGGTTGCTGCCTAGAATACATTCTCCTACCGTTTTTCTCTAGCTTGTTACTATTCCTTCTTCATCCAATTATCATTTACTCAAAGTTCTTCCTGATCTTTTTGACAATGTCAAATTCTTTTACTGTATTCCACTATAGTGCCTGCACTTTTCCTTCATAGCACTTATCAAAATTGTACTGTCATGTAATAGTGGTGTGGTCACTTAATTAATGTCTGCCTCTTACCATTTGAACTATAAACTCCACAAGGCCAAGGGCAGAATCTGTTTTTGTGGTTTATTCCCCTAAACTGGGACTGGAAATATTATTAAAATTGTTAAGTAATTTTTTAAAGAGTGAATGAAAGAATGGTTCATTATACCTAAGAATAGAATCCCACTCATAATCCTTTTTAAACTTGCAGTTTCCTTTATTACAAAAAAGTGGAGGGATTTCATTTAGCTCTGTATTTAATCAGAAGTTAGATAAGTAGCTGCCTGTGTGGTAACATTTCAACAAGGTCCTAATTCTTCTCTCTCTCCCCTCTGGCTGTTGGTTTAAATTCTAATTGGATAAATCTTCTTTACTTGAGTCTAAGGTTCTAAGCTCTATTAAGTTGAAATTCCTCTGAGACAAGGGAAAGTTTGACTTTATTGGGAGATTGCTGCTTAACTGGGGACAGCCTCACTGGAATAACCAGAAGGGCCTTTAATTCAGCTGCGGGTTGTTGCCTTTAAACTATTAACTTAAAACACCTAAATCAATGTTTAAAATAACCTTATGTTGTCATTTATCTACCTTATTATATACCCCAAATTAGAGAAGGCTTGGGCACTGCTTGAACTCTGAAAGGGTCTTTCTGGGAAGAAAGGATGTAAAGGGACACAGAAAGGGCCTGAGGCTCCTGGGTGGCCACAAGACCTTGGGGTAGGTGAAGAAGGATGCGTATAAGACATGCTTTGTCATGTTCACAATTTTTTAGGGGCCATAAATCACTCATGTTGCTTTAAGGAAGGTGCTCCTTTATCCCTTATGTTTCCAGAATAGCTTCCAGAATGAGATAAGGATGACAAAAGGTCTATCAAGTTCTGTACCAGCAATTCATGTGTGATATCCTAGACTTCATGTACCTGGAGACTACTTCACCCAATTAATGACTGAGCTAATTCATGAAATAGTAATAACGATAAAACTTAAATATTTAATCTGTTTGATGCAGCACAGGTTCTTGGCTTCACTCGGGAAGAAATTAAAGAGCAAGCTTGTGGTAGAAGAAAACAGCTTTACTGAAGCAGTGGCAACGTTTACAGCTCTGTGACTGCTGCTGCAGAGCAGAGCTACCCCATAGGCAGCATGCCCCAAGTAGCAGCCTAGGGGAAGTTTTGCAGTTGTATTTATACCCACTTTTAATGATATGCTAATTAAGGGGCGGGTTATTCAGAAATAGCTAGAAAGTGGGCGGTAACTTCTGGGTGTTGTCATGGCAATGGTAAACTGTCATAACACTGGTGGGTATCTTATGGAGGGGTGCTTTTAGTGCCTCTTTTCAGTTTCAGCCAGTCTTCAGTGTGGTCCAGAGTAGAATTCCACTGGTCTCCTACCTCCATATTTGCTCGATGCCAATTTTGTAATGTTTCTAGAGTCCATTGTGTTCTTTCTTAGTAGAAAAGATGACAGATATTATTTGGTTTTTGTTCATTCACATTTAACAAAATTGGACATGCAGAAGGATAGAATGTGCTAGTTTTATTATGTAGATCATACATGTAAACATCTATTTTTTATACATATTTATTTATTACATAGTTATGCATTCCTTTAGTCAATGAAAGTTCAAGGTAAATAATGTAGGTTATTTGCTGTATTATATTTCTCCTCGGAAGATTACATGATCATATAAACCTTGTTGCTTTTATTTAGCTGATGGATAAACTACAGTAGAGTAATTTGGAAAGTGGCCGTATATTGTGTATTATATGGACTGAAAGCTTTATCATGCCTAACACTGCCTCTGGAATTTAGTTGTGGAGAATATAGTCACCTGAGGGCTCTTGGTGGAATAGTTTTGGTATCTATTATGTGATATAAACCTACCGCCACATATTTCTTTTTCTGTTTAGTTGTTTTTAGGACATTATTTATTTTGCAATACATTTTCTGGTAGCAGTGAAATAAAAAAATGCATTTTTTAGGAAAATTAAAGCTTCATCCTCACTTCTTTCATTTGTTACATCTGCCTTCTGTAGGGAGTGTGAAGTTCAGGTGGCTCTTTCACTTGCATTGTAACAATTCATTTGTTTCTTTCAATAACTATAGATTCATTCTCAGAGAAGGAATGCAAGGGATCACAGTTAAGATGATAAAAATAATAGATCTCCAAGCAGGGTGTGTTAGTTTTTATATCTACATGAAATTACTTTTTTGGTATTGATTATATTCTTACTGCTCAGAAATAAACTACCCTCTTCCCGATCCAAGTTTGAAGAATAATCTTCTTTTCATTCTCACCTCTACAAATGCAACTTGTTTGTGCAATCAAATTCTAAGGCAAATATCACAGTGTAATGTGAGAGTATAGGCAAGTCCTGCTGGGACAAGAGAATGTTTTGGTTTTTTAAGTCTCATTAAGCTAAGAAAGTCTTCTTTTTCTTGTCTTCTTTCTAAATTTTTCTTTTACATATCCTACTAAATACACAGATGCATTAACTTATGATGACTTGATAATCTACACACCATTTATAGAGAAAAATAAATTAAACAAAAAATTCAAATAAGAGTAGGCTAGAAAGAATATTACACTTATTTTGTGATGTATATTGCAGTAATAACAATGACAGCTAACATTTATAGGGCACTTACTGTGTGCCTGGCAGTTCTAGCATCTAACACTTTATATAAAATATTCGTATTTAACGAAGTATTATTATGATGTACATTAAAACAATCCAAGGTGTATTCGTTATTCCTCCACTTTGTATCCCCAGTACCTGCTATGATCTCACCTAGCAGTGAGGACCATGTGCAAGGAACAGAGTTCTCAATGTAACACCTGGTTAAATTTAAAAGATGACCAGTGATAATCTCTTTTTTCTTGCCCGTTTCTGGATAAAAGGTAGTGCTTCTCTTCCAAGTTTTGTATACAACTACTTGTTAATAAAACCAAGTAAACATGAAAGAGCTAGGAACAGGTAACTATCATTGAGTAAGTTGCTAGTAATACAAGTACGAGGCATTACTGCTTTTGACAGTCATTAATTTACTAGCCAGTGGTGCCATGACCCACCCCATAGCCTATGGAGTAACTGTGTGAAGCCATGATGCTGTAAACTATTGGAACTGGTGGGAAACGTGGGGAATTACAGGTTAGATACTGGCGAAATATTGGTAAAAAAGAGTGCCTTTGGAGTTTGGTTGCAGAGATTACAATCACCTGAAGGCTCTTGGTGGCATGGTTTTGTAACTTATTATGTAATGCAAGCCTACAGCCATTTATTTCTTTTTCTATTTAGTTGTTTGTAGGACATTTTTTGTTTTTATTTTGCAATACACTTTCTGGCACCAGGGAAGTAGAAAATAATGCATTCTAGTGAAAAATTAAATATTAAATCTAATATTTCCCAAGAAAGTATATAAGATCTCAAATTTCCACAAAATATATTTCATCACAAAGTGCTCCATGGAGGTGATAATGATATTATTGACCATCTGACTAAAGACACAAATTAATGAAGTGTCAACGTCTTTTTAAAGAGTTAATAGTTTTTTTAAATAACTGCAACTGAAGACAATGACTGCATTAAATAAATGTTCTAAATGAATTTTGCTTTTGAATTTATATTTGCATTTGAATCTAAATTTTCTTGGAGTCATAAAAAAGTAAAGCCATAGTGTCATCACGTTGACTTTTTTATCAGATAAATAAATTTGTAAGCAGTTAAATAACAGGTTTCTATCGATACTATCAGACGTTTCAAATAAAAAGTTGACTAAATTAATTTAATAATAATTTTATATTTTTCATCAAATTTTTATAATTAAAGGGAAGTTTGGGAAGTGCATTCTACTGGTGATAAAATAGTTGATATGAATTAAATTTTCAAAGCCAGCAAAAAGTTCAACATTGAACTTAAATTTATTAGCTTCATCATAATAGTACAAATGCAAATTTTGGTAAAGTATGATAATAAATTACTAAATTAGGAAACTTATGGGGTAAAATAATATTTGGTTATGTTGCATACATAATTGCCATGTACTAATTGCATCTAAGTAAGTTGTAATATTTTAACAAAATAAATGGGAGTTGGCATTGTACAAATATACACATATTTTAAAATATAGAGTAACTAAACCATGCATTCTGAAAATGAAAACATTTGACTCAACAACAAAAACTTTAACATAGCAGTGTGTGGTTTTTGTCTTTGTTACCCATCAGCATTTGAATTTTAGAAATGTTTGAGCCTTTGAAGAACTACTTTATAAATCAATCTAAGTATCCTGCAATAACATTTAAGGTTTTTGTTGCTTTTTTCCAAGGTAAATTGAGAATTTTTAATCAAAGTATTTGATAAATGGGGTAGCAAAACTCTTTAGCTTTTGAAATTTTAAGTAACATTTTCAAATATAACATCTAGGGGGAAAAAAAAAAAGCAAGAGAGAGAGCCAAACAAATTAAACAACCAGAGCTCTTCAGAAGATTTATTTGGAAATCTGTAATTGCTTGGAATATCTTAATTTGTGGGCTGAATCATTTAATAAAACTTATCTTTTTATTTAGAGAATATTATAGCTATTTTGAAGTGGAAAAATTCGAAAAGAATCTGAAAGTGCAGCACTTCAATTAGATAAACTAGTCAAATGTTCTAAAAACAGAAGCAAGTTATCTGATGTGTGTTTTGTCCTATAAAAATATTTTTTGAATGCCTCAATTAAAAGACAGAGACTAGCAAATTGGATAAAGAGTCAAGACTCATCTGTGTGCTGTATTCTGGAGACACATCTCACGTGCAAAGATGCACATAGGCTCAAAATTAAGGGATGGAGAAAGATTTACCAAGCAAATGGAAAGCAAAAAAGCAGGGCTTGAAATCCTAGTCTCTGATAAAACAGACTTTAAACCAAGATCAAAAAAAATAAAGAAGGGCATTTCATAATCATAAAGGGATCAATGCAACAAGAAGAGCTAACTATCCTAAATATATATGCACTCAATACAGGAGCGCACTGATTCATAAAACAGTTCTCAGAGACATACAAAGAGACTTAGACTGCTACACAATAATAGTGGGAGACTTTAACACCCCACTGTCACTATTAGACAGATCAATGAGACAGAAAATTAACGAGGATATTCAGGACTTTAATTCAGCTCTGCACAAGCGAACCTAATAGACATCTACAGAACTCTCCACCCCAAAGCCACAGAACATACATTCTTCTCAGCACCACATAGCACTTATTCTAAAATCGACCACATAATTGGAAGTAAACACTCCTCAGCAAATGCAAAAGAACAGAAAGCATAACAAACAGTCTTTCAGACCTCGGTGAAATCAAATTAGAACTAAGGATTAAGAAACTCGCTCAAAACTGCACAACTACATGGAAACTGAAAAACCTGCTCCTGAATGACTACTAGGTAAATAACGAAATTAAGGCAGAAATAAATAAGTTATTTGAGATCAATGAGAACGAAGAGACAATGTACCACAATCTCTGGGACACAGCTAAAGCAGTGTTAAGAGGGAAATTTATAGCACTAAATGCCCACATCAGAAAGCGGGAGAGAACTAAAATTGACACCCTAACATCACAATTAAAAGAACCAGAGAAGCAAGAGCAAACAAATTCAAAAGCTAGCAGAAGACAAGAAATAACTAAGACCAGAGCAGAACTGAAGGAGATAGAGTCACAAAAAAACCCTCCAAAATATCAATGAATCCAGGAGCTGGTATTTTGAAAAGATCAACAAAATGGATAGACCACTAGCAAGACTAATAAAGAAGAAAAGAGAGGAGAATCAAATAGACGCAATAAAAAAAGGTAAAGGGGCTATCACCACCGACCCCACAGAAATACAAACTACCATCAGAGAATACTATAAACACCTCTATGCAAATAAACTAGAAAACCTAGAAGAAATGGATAATTTCCTGGACACTTACACTCTCCCAAGACTAAACCAGGAAGAAGTTGAATCCCTGAATAGACCAATAGCAGGGTCTGAAATTGAGGCAATAATTAATAGCCTACCCACCAAAAAATGTCCAGGACCAGACGGATTCACAGCCGAATTCTACCAGAGCTTTGGTTAATTCATCTGATTTCTGCTTTGTGGGAAAGGAGAAAGTTTGAAGTCAGAATATATTTAGATTCTTGAGTAAGACTGAGATTCAGGTGAAATGAGAAGCACCTGAGATGCAAAGTGGAAAGAGGCAGCCTCAGAGTTGTGCAGTGCTTAGACCCTGACATGGCACCGTCTCTTCCAGAGATCAACTAGACAGTAGCTGGAAAGCTGATTATATTGAACTACTTAAAGATGTAGCTAAAGTGCCAGTTTGTTGGTAGTATTTCAAGAGAATGAGCCCAACCTCCAAGATACAGTATGTAATTTGATTTGGTACTGTACATGCAATTTGACCACGATATTGTGTTTCGAACAAGAATACATAGGAATGGGAACCAACAATTAGAAGCAAAAGTGATCCACCTGAGATAATTTGTACATACAGCTCTGGACATTGCTAGTTTAGATATCCCAGTTCCCAGAGAGGGGAACAGAACTGTCAGTGCTAACAGTCTGGTTCGTGCCACCAGATAAACTCCTGAGTCCAGAAGACATCCTGGCTGAAAGTGAGGGGTCTAGTATGGATAGTGATAGAATGAATTTCAACTATGGCCCTGACATGCTGTGGTGGTGAGGATAATTTTGTTTTTTCCTCACTACCCTTTGTCTGTCATATTTAACCTCTTTTATGTTTACTAGATTTGTTTGACCTTATGACTTGGTGAGCCCTGACAGTTGAAGCAGGATCTCTGTCTGTCACTCAGGCTGGAGTTCAGGCATGCGATCTCAGCTCACTGCAACCTCTGCCTCCTGGGCTCAAGCCATCCTCCAACCTTAACCTCCCAAGTAGCTGGAATTACAGGCATGTACCACCATGTCTACATTTTACATTTTGATGTCCATATACTGGTGGAGCTGTTCCAGAACATATGTGAAGAAGTAGGTACAAGTGGCAGAGTGGGTTGCTGGTGGTGGACACTGTAACATGCTGCCCAGATTTTTCTTTAATGATATTTATCCCGGCCGCTGAGAGTGCTGTTAGCACACAGCCTTCAGATGTGTCAGCCACTTTAGGAATTGATTCAGCTGGAAAGAGCTCCTCTCACCAAGGTTCTAGTCCTTTCTAAGGTTGTTCATAACAAATGACTGATCCATGCAAAAATACAAAATCTTGACCATCTTGTTTCAATATGCATTAGGCTAGCTGCAAAGCTCTCTCTGAGGTCTGCCAAGACTGCAGCAGGGCCTAGATCCTAGCTTAATTTCTCCCTTTTCCCAATCCTTATTTCTTCCCTTGCTTTTCCAAAAGTATTATCAAATTACTTTCTACGTGCTAAAACATCCTAACTTCTGTCTCTGAGTCAACTTATTATGGAAGTTATGTATCTAAAAATAAATATTTGTAGTTAATATTGTTTTATACTTGTATAGTCAATACTTATTTATGTCTACCCATATATTTACCTTTTTACTTTTTCTTTATTCTTTCCTCTACCTCCACATTTGCCTGTGACATTATTATTATTTTTTAGACTGAGGTATATCTTTTAGTGAAAATGAGCCAGAGATAAATTTTTCTGACCTTATTTATTTTTGTTTTAAAAATGCCTTAACTACAGCTTCGTTTTGGAAGAATGTTCTCACGGGACAGAGTTCCTGCCTAGGGATTTTATTTTTCAGCAGTTTTAGAATACCAATTCATGGTTTTCTGACATATTTTTTTTCATTAAGAAGCCAATGTAAATTTATTATTAACAAAAAAACTGCCAGCTTGATGTATCTTTGTCAAAAGTTGTAGATTATGTAGAGAACTCTAAGTTTCCATTGCTTTAGTTGCATGAGTGTTTGAGGACCCACACGTATTACCTATATCTACCCTCTAAATTCCAAACAAAATTTTAAAATTAAAGGCAGTAAGCAGATTTATTGGCTTTATTCTTGACAAGGCTGGCTTGGAGAATCTGGCTTAGATGTGGAGATACAATCTGCCTTTTATGGTCCTGTGACCCACCTTATCCTCTACATCTCATCTAGATTGAGGGCTAACCTACTTGAGGAAGGATTTGTGTCTGTAGAGCACACGCATACACTCACGCATACCTGCCTCACACAGCAGACCCTGGTAGCCGGATAGAGTGAGATGGCTTTCAGATGTGTCTTGTGAAGGCTCGCCTGGGGTGTAGCTGAAAGGAAAAAAGAGAACTCTCAGGGTGGAGCAGAGCAGGCTCATTTGCTTCTCCTAGCTCCATGAGTCAGGTAGGATACTTCTCTTCTTTTTCTGGGAGAGAGAGTTAAGACAAGTCGTGGATGCTCACTTTCCTTTTCTAAATGATGCACTTCCCTGCTTTATGAGCCAAGATGGGAACACCGAGGAGAGTTGAGAATAGTACTCCCTTCAGTAAATGTAGTCACTAACCAGCTTCCTGCTAAGAGCTTGGGAGCTCAAAAAAAAAAAAAAAAAAAAAGCATTCTTGAACAGTCTCCAGGAAGAACATTCCTGAGAACAACAGGCCTAAGAGGAATTTCCTTGGGTTCAGGGGTCCTGTGTTACATAGCTCTGTGTCACTCATAGTGCTTTTGGCAAAATGGTGTATATATAAGCAATTGTAAATTTTGTTTTGTTTTTCTTTGTTTCAGTCTTGCTTAGAGCAACAAGATTTAAATTTAAATCACTACAGATTTAATCACTGTAGAAAATAATCAGAAATTCACCCTGGTTTCCAATCTCAAATGTAAACGCCACCAGTACAGTAAATGTACCATGAGAAACCTATTGGTGGCACTATGGAATTAGACAACTCTAGAGAAAACTTAGCAGTACATGGATATCTCTCTGAAACCTCAAGAGGTAATTTCCTTTGGTGGGGTAATATGTAGATACAAATGGAAAAGAAAGCTATACTTGAGCTATCTGTAATCAAGACACCTGCACAATTAATTTTAAAGTAACACATATCATTTTGTGGGTAAAATTAAATGTCTTATACAATGTCTTACACAAGCACTTGCACACTCTGGGAACAGATGCCAATGAATACATTTGGTGACTATTCATCAACCTCACAAAGATCGCCTTAGCTTACAGAAAACACAGGGACCATTTTAAAAGTAAATTTGTAAAATTATATTAAGAGAAAGACATGCAATTCTATGATTTTATGTGTCTTTAATTGCAAATACTATTGCTAAGACAAAACGCCCACCCACATACACGTAAATGAACTTCATGGATGCATTTATGGATAGAATGGATAGACTTATGTGTTGAGGTATAGATGCCTTTGTGAACAAATTTTTGTGCTTTGGCATGTTTTGTTTCTCTGTTTTAACCCTAGCATTCTTAGCAAGAAAAATAATACATGTTGAAAGTCCAAAGCAATGTAGATAAAGGTCACGTACCTTTTAGATACCAGCAACATTAGAATACCATGCAAAAAAGATGTTCATCAGGGCAAGGCTAATAAACAGTCCCCTGAAAATACCTTTCACCTCCTGCATATTCCATTCTTCTAGCTGTAACTCCAACGAGTGCCACAAGACTTGTTTTTTCTGGCTAAGCCCTGGGCAACATTCACCTTCAAAGTACTTCTGTCTTCTTAATTTTTGCTTAGAACAGAAAGAGAGAAAAACACACTTAGTGTTAAGATTGGATATGTTTTTAATTTTTGGATATCTGTACTGTGGACATGAGCAAAAGAATATGGAACTACAGTTTTTAAAAATGGCCACACCAACAGAAAACCACCTTAGATGAAACGAATATGTAACCTGCCATCGATTTTAAAAAATTAAGCTCGCTGTCTTATGTTGAAAGGTCAGAATCATTAATCTATTTAAAATTAGCAATGGCCAGTGTGTCACACAGGGCTGTGGGCATCTGACCCCGATACCTGCCATTCCACTGCCTCCCACAAGCTTTAGACAATTTAGTACCTCATCTGACAGTGACTTCTTTGTCATTTCTGGCTATATTCTTCATTTTTTCTCCTCTTGCTCCCACTTTAGAAACTACCATGTCCTTTCTTTCCCTTTTATGCTTTCTTATGAAATTCTGTATCCTTTAATATTGTAACTACATATATCATGTACAAAATAGACAACAAAAATCTTGGAAGGTATTCTCCAGAATAAAGAAGTCAGTCAGTTTGAAAATAGTAGATACGTAATACAGGTAACCTCTTAAGGTTTAAAGTTTAGACTTATACTATGTTTTTAAAGGGACATTGATCAAGGATCTAAACTAATTTATAATGTAGACACAAAATGACATCGCTAATGTTTCTTTAACAAAACGTTCACTAACAAAAGGTATTTTGTCTTAAAAATTTGCAATGCTTTATTTTAAACAGTACAGCAGCAACAATTATGTACCGTGACATAATTATAAAAAATTATCATCAAAGATACTAAACATTAAGATATTTTTAGTGGGTATGATTAGCTGGATTGTGCCCCTCCCCACACACCAAATTCATATGTTGAAGTATTGGCCCCCAGTACTTTAGAATGTGACTGTGTAGCAGGATATTTAGGGTGTGACTTTTTTGGCCAGAAACCTCTGTGGTATGTGGTGCCGTTGCCCGAGTTCTTGTCCTGCATCCAGGAAGAATGAGGTATGGAGACAAGTGGAAGGCGAGCAAGATGAAAAGAAGCTTTATTGAGTGTTCTAAGAGCTCAGAGGAGACCCGCAGGTGGCAGCTCCTGAAGGAGAGGCCTTACCAGGGACCAACCCCCTTCTGCACAGGAATCTTTCTGCCTCCAGCAGCCATTTCTGGCCCAAGGGCTGGGCCCCAACTGGCTTTGAGATCCCAGTGGGTGCCGGGAGAGGAGAGAGACTAGGCAGCTGGATCAGACACCCTAGGGCCTGCAGAGCCATGGGGGCCTTCCCAGCCGCCAGGGTGCAGGCAGCAGAGATGCATGGGTCTGGCGCCTAGGAGGGCCGCTGCAGCTGCACCCAGGGAGTTCCAGCCCCATCAGCTCGGAAGAGGCGGAGCTCCTGCTTTTGTGCGCAGCCGCGGTAGGGTGGCTGCAACTGCACCAGGGAGGGCGGATCCTGCCTGTTCCCAGCCCTTTCCAAGAGCACAGGGAGGCTGGGATCCACAGCCACAGTTTGCGCTGATGTAGCCCCGCCTTCCTAGGCGGGGCTTCTGCCTGCTACAGATTGCGGGAGGGTGGGGCTCCTGCCTGTTACGTAGAGCAGGGGCCCTGGGTCGGCTGCCAAGGTTTGAGGTTTGGGCAGCTGCAGTGGCAGTGAATTGGGAAGCTTCTGCCCCAATTGAGAAGGAGTGGGGCTCCCACTGGCTCCATGGAGTGTGCAGCCCCAGCCTGCCTCCCTGCTGCAGCCGGGGTGATGCCAGCAGCTGTTGCCATCAACTGCATTTGGAAATAGAACCTTAAAAGAGGTACTTACGTTAAAATGTGGTTCTAGGGTGAGTTCTAACTCAGTACTACTGTGACCTTATAACAAGAGGAGAGTAGGACACAGGCAACAAAGAGGATGACCATGTGTGGACACAGCAAAAAGGCGACCACCTGGGAGCCGAGGAGAGAGGCCTCAGAAGAAACTTAACCTGCCAACCCCCTGAACTCAGACTCCCAGCCTCCAAAACTGTGAGAAAATTCTTCTGTTGTTTTTGTTTGTTTGTTTGTTTAAACCATCCAGTCTGTAGCATTTTGCTATGGCAACCCTAGAAAACTCATATGAAGGGTAACAGCAAGAGTCTATTTGTCAAGGGAAGGTGAAGGTTTGGAAAGGACATAGAGCTTGTTTCTTATTTTATTTTATTTTTTTCCTTTAGGTATTCAGGGCTTCATAAGGCAAACTTTGCTCTTTAAAATATCAACATATCTTTCAAAGTTCCCACTGAAAAGGTTACTTCATATTGTTCATTTTTGCCCATAATTTTTACTCACTTTAGAAAATAGGCTTTTTAGGAGTCTAGCATTTGCATTTAGCTCTCTGAACAGGACTTAAAGAGTGTAACCAAAAGACAGAAAAAGATTTCTCAGTATGGAACAAGCCAAACAAACAAACAAAAATAGTTGGGGGAGCAGGGTGGAAGACGAAAAAAATGCACAGCGAAGAGGTTGAGTCAGCTGCTCTGTTTCCATGGAGAGAACTCAGGCTCCTCCAGAAGTGTAGTGAAGGCCTCCAGTGATCCATAAAGGTCCTGTGGCTGCACAGGGGTGGCCAAGGACCAGGATGTGACTCACAGTGGCATCTTGCTGAATAGCATTTTTTCACGTGTATTGGTAATCCAGAAAGCACTTGCCAATTGACATACTTTAGGTGAAACAAGAGGCAGAGATTGTTCTCAGAACTTTTAAAAATTATTATATTATTTCTTAAATTTGAATTTGTTTCCTGTTTTTCTGTGTAAGGTATAAGCTCCATCTCAAAAAAAAAAAAGAAAGAACTCTCTATCATCAGAATTTGCTTCTGCTGTAGAAGATCCCTATTGATAACATAGAAATAGGAATAGGGATTATTTTAATAATAAAATAATAAACATATACTCTAAGAGTGATCTAAGGCTGCAAAATTTAAATTATATTGGCTGCCTAACTGACCCGGCTAAATACATTTTTTGATTATTAATACATATATCATGGAGTTAAGTATGTATACAAATGCAGAATTAAGTTCTTCAGTCCTAAGTATCTTTTGGTGAATCAATTTAAAATTGCCTTTGTAAATATTATCAATTATTATTAATATGCTATTAATATTTACAGTCTTTGCCACTTAGTAAAATGTTACTTTTGTCTTAAAGTAGACCAAGATGTTTTTATTCTATCTGCCAAATGGAATTTGATCTCTTGAGAAACTGTACAGTATTGGTCATTGCATTTGAATTAAAATTCTCCTGAAGCTAGTCACTGCATCACTCTTGGAAAAGTATTATCGAACTTAACTGAGCAACAACACATCACAACACATGGCATTACGGAAAGCACAAAAGGATGCACTTATTACTTCTAATTGGAAGTTTCAGAAACTGATGTCACCCAAACTTTCCTTATGTTTTGAAGTTACATCACTACCCAAGCCTTCTGTCCTTTTATTCATGGGTGTGCCGGCATTGTTGCTGGAACAAATCCAGTGCGTTAGTGAAAACATTGCCCTCTTGATGAGTGAGACTCATCTAAACACATCTGTCATCCACACACATGTTACATCATATTCACAGTCACCAGTCAGAACACACTTCTACCTCCAGGGTGGTCAGTGTAGTTATGCTGATATTATCTAATCACAGATAAACACGTTCAGTCTTTTAATATCCTCCCCGAACAACCATATACTTATTGAATGTTTTTCAGACTGTGCTTAAGTTGTTGAATCATTTAAAACATGTTTCCTATGCTGCATTCTCTCTTGTCCACTTTTCTTCTCAAGATGTCTGCATTCTTGCTCCTAATTTTATATTTCTTACAATAAACTCTACTGAGGCATTCCACATAAATATGTCCTCCAGTCTACTACCCTGTCTCTACTCCTTCAAAATACGATCTTCCAAAGAAACTAACAGCTAACTAAAAAGAAATGAGGCTGAAACTTTAGTGACCTCAAGAGAAGTTAGAATTCTATGGCACTCTAAATCCCTATTGCTGTTGGCCTTTCTGCTTTGCCAGCTGATGGCAAGAATTGACAGCCTCCACAGAACATGTCTCGGTGGCACTATGAACTTCTTTCTCTGAAGAAGTGGACATTTGGTTGCTCTTAGGGGAAGCTCAGATGTCCTCATGAAGAAACAGCAGTGTGGCTAAAGTATGGGGTAAGCCTTCCCTGTAATTGCCTGTACTGAAAAAGTCAACTACTGCAAAGATAATGTGTATTTAGTTCTTTTTTGTGCTATTTACACTAGAAATTCATTTTTTCAGGTTTCTCCCTAAAGCCCTTTGTCTATTCAGGAAGGCCCTGCGTGAAATTTACCAATGATTCCATATGACAGGTATCCCCCCGACTCCCCTGTTACTTGGCACATTTATGTTAGGTGCCCCTTTGGGCAGGTCAGGTGATACACCCCTCACCCCACTGGAGAGTACTTTTGAAAGGTAGGAAATCTGAGTCTCGCTAGCTGAAATCTCTGACTCAGCCTTAACTTTCAAAGTAGAAATGCCCATACAAATACAGTGACGTTTTTGTTTCTGACAGAATTTAAACGTCATTGCTATGGTATTAACTGGGATGCTACAGCAACCATCACTAACTATAATTTTCCCTGAAAGCAGCTACCATGGAGCTGTGGAATATTTTCCTTAGACTTTAAAGCATTGACATTTCACGGAAAACTCAGCTTTCTTGGCACAGTAGAGCTTACTCAAATCAAGATGTCTTAAATAAACTATTTGCACACATGAAAACTTCTATGAATGTGAAGAAATGTATTATTGTAAATGACTCATACCCTCAAAAATGATATAATTTTATATAACTTATATTACATGTCATACTATGGTAACCTATAAAGGGCCAATGCCTTATGTGAAATACTTAAAATTTTATGATAAAAATATCTAATTGGCCATGATCATATCTGTTAAGTCACTCAGCCAAAAGTATAAAGGCAAGAGCACCAGTCTTAGACTCGGGATCACTGTGATAGAATTATGGCTTTGATTTAACAACTGTATCATCTTGCGTGCATCCAATTGGAAAGCTGCTCTTTAGAATGGGTGGATTTCAATTTTTGATGTTACTGATACTAGTGCTCCAACCCAAAGGCCCTATTCATTCATTCTCTCAGGAAGAAAGGCAGCTTGCTGACTTGCTCTAGTTGAGCCACACACATAGAGTTCAAGGGATGTTCAGTGGATATCTATTAGAGACATAATGCAGGATTTTTTAAAAATCTAATTAATAGTCACAGAAATATATGAGAAGCTATTTTAGTCATAGATGAGGTTCTGTGTAAATCCATCAGTCCAGGAGTTTCTAGAATGGAAATTGCAGCAGTTGGCATGAAACATTCAAAGGGCAGGAAAGTAAAACTGAGGAGTCAGCTCAGACAAATAGTTTAAAAGAAGGGGAAATAATTTAAAAAAACAAGAGACATCAAGGATCAACATAAGAGTCACAATATCCAACAAATAGGAAATTCAGAATAAAAGAAATAAAGGAGTAAAACATCAAACCAAAAAGGAATGTGTGAATAGTTAGCAAAACTTAAGAAAATCTTTAGATTCAATAGGATTAATGAAGACAGATTCCTAGCTGGATGAATTCTCATGAAATTCGCTAAATATAAGGAGAATATTTTTAAAGTTTCTAGCTGGGAAAAATAGATTATCTGCACAGGAGGAACTCTCATAATGGAACTGGACTTCTCATTAACAGTAGAAGATAATAAAGCAACATCTTAAAGTTCTAAGAGCAAGTTATTTTCAACTCAAGTATGTATCAGGCTAAATGTTTTCAGATACACAGGCACTCAAGAACTTTACTTGATATTCATTGTTCCTCAAGCTGTTACTAAGGATATATCCAGGCAAAATATGAGATATCAGAAAAAGGAGGACAAACTCCAAGTTTCAGTGAAATGACCCCTTAGCATGGCAGTTGGTCAGCAGGTCTAGAATAGCTTGTCCACATTGAAGCAAGATCTATTAACACTTCTATGCAGATGAATTTAGCTTTTAATCTGTTCAATGTAGGAGGTATTTTGCCTGTATTCCACATACAAAAATATGAACAAAAATGAATCTACTTCATGCCCATATTCATAGCTGTATAAAATAAGAATGACAACTGATATTTTACTTTAAACACATAGCCCAGATGAAATTTTTAAGCAAAACTCCAACAGACAGATTTACTGAGCTTATCCCAAATGTTATGAATGTTTCATTATCTCCTAATTAAAACAGTCTACTCACCTCAATTGCCATATGCAAATGGAAACTTAGAACACATTGATAAAGGATTTGTTGTAATTGCTGCAATTAAGAGTATACAAACTGTTCGACTAAACATTTCACCTCTAATAACTTATTATAAAATAATTGAACAAATGTCCAAAATTTTATTTAAAGAATCTTAATTGTAGCATTCAGTGTATTTATTCAACAAATATATGAGGCATTGGACACTTATCATTTATAAACATTAAAATAAAGAAAGGAAGCAGCCTACATGCATTAAAAGTAAGTTATAGGATAAGGCAAATTAGAGTATATTCACATATTGAGGCAACAGTCATTAAGATTGAGGATGATTAAAAAAATAGAAACATATTTATTAAAAATGAGAAGTCCTCCAATATGAGAAAGCAAGTTACAATATGTTATATGGTCTCTTTTACACAAGTAGATAACAGAAAGTTTGATTGGTAAACTGTCTCTTTCCTGGTCATCCCCAAGTTCTCTGTCTTTTTGGAGTTGTCTTTCTCTTGAGATCATGTTGCCCCATAACAGCAAGATGTAGTTTCTTTTCTCCTTACCCTTCCTGTGGGTGCTCTTCCTCTAGCACATTTTGGATAAGGATATTTGCCACACGATTGTGCCCAAATCATTCAGCGCTGCCCTCTTCCGGGACGTCTCTGTGGGATCCCTCAGGCTTCTCCGCGTTTGCTGCCAGTTGTCTTAGAACCACCAACATTCTAAGCAAGCTATCACAAGGACAGAAAAAACAAACACCACATGTTTTCACTCATAAGTGGGAGTTGAACAATGAGAACACATGGACACAGGGCGGGGAACATCACACACCAGGGCCAGTTTTGGGGAGGGGGCTGGGGGAGGGATAGCATTAGGAGAAATATCTAATGTAAATGACGAGTTGATGGGTGCAGCCAACCAACATGGCACATGTATACCTATGTATCAAACCTGCACGTTGTGCACATGTACCCTAGAACTTAAAATACAATAATAATAATAATAATAATAATAAAAACCACCACCCTTTCTTTCTCTCCACTGAAGAGCATCAGTATTGGGATTTTCATAATTTTTAAACTTTTTAATCAGAGATTTGGTAGTGATGGATGGAAGGTAATTAGAGCTCAGGAAATAAACTATTTCAAATATAACTGCTCTGTGATTCCTAGAAATTTCCTGTGCAATCTCTTTCCTGTTGGGTTTCTCTACCACTCCATTCTTCAGCACTGCCATTTAGAATCATCTTTCCTTAGAGTAGTATGTCTAGAAAAAGTTTTTAAGTGTCTTTGATGGCCTGATGAAGCTCATGAATGTTTTCTCAGAAAAATGTTTTGAACGAATAATACAGAGAATTGCAAAGAAAGCCAATTATATTTAAATATAGTTCTAACAAGGAACCCCTTGATTCTAGAGTCAAATAGACTGTTCTATTCCCTTCCTAGTCTATTCAGCTTCTCTAATTGACAGGAATAATGCCAAAAGTACTGCTGCTTTTTTCTGTTTTGCCATTTAACTAATTATGTTTACAAAATGGTATCCCTCTAGATTGAGGTCAGGAGGCCCTAATCTTTCACAGGCAAATAACAAGTCAAAGAGTTTTCCAAAACATAGGACACTGCTTTCCCTTAAAGGAATATTATCAGTCCAATTAGCCCAAACTTTTCATTTTTTTTCTTTAGATGCACATATTTGCTCTTTGTCTCTCTCTGTCTCTGTCTGTCTCTCTCAGAGACAGACAAAGATGCAGATAAACATATTTTTAATAGTTATGATGATAACAAGAGATTTAATTTTAGGCCACCCTTTCTAAATTATGGGTCTATCTATACCTATACTTTAGAAAAGAAGAAATCTTTGCATCAAACAACCAGTGCTGAGAAAATGAAAGGAAGCAAAAGAAAGAGAAGTTCCACAACTACCCTCTGTAATTAGGCTTTTATCCCTTATGATCATTAGCCTTGTTTGGGATCGCATTGCATAGTGCCATCAGCATGGTCCAACACTACGAAAGAATTATGTGAGATCCTTAAAGTCCAGGATATCTGTCATTGCAGACCCTGAATTGTGTGGTGCACTGCCATATCATCTCACTTCAATAAATATACTCTTACCTTCCTGTATGTCAAGGTTGAATGAAAGGTGAGACTAATTGCAGTGGGTCCTTGTCATTTAAAACTAGATATGGAAAAAATACACAGGAGAAATTACAAAAGGATTCACAGTTTGTTTGGATGAGTTAAACCCGAGCATAGAAGGATATTTTTGCTATTTAATAGGTATCATTGTGTTGGCAATAGTATAAGGAGCACATCTGGGAATAGTGCAAAAGGAGCCATTAACAAACAGCTTTGTCCAGAATGGGTTCTCATACTGAAAAGAATTAAAGATAGACTTTTCTTGCTTATCTTTAATTCTAATAGTGTTAGGCTATTCTTGCACTCCTATAAATAAATTCCTGGTACTGGATAATTTATAAGAAAAGAGGTTTAATTGGCTCACGGGTCTGCAGGCTACACAGGAAGCACAGTGGCATCTGCTCCTGGGGAGGCCTCAGGAGGCATCCAATTATGGTGGAAGGCAAAGATGGAGCAGGTACATTGGTACATTACATGATGAGAACAGGAGTAAGAGAGAGAGAGAGTTGCGGAGGGTGTGCTGCACACTTATTTTATTTTATTTTATTTTATTTTATTTTATTTTATTTTATTTTATTTTTAGATGGGGTCTTACTCTGTCACCCAGGCTAGAGTGCAGTGGCGTGATCTTGGCTCACTGCAACCTCTGCCTCCTGGATTTAAGCAACTCTCTGCCTCAGCCTTCTGAGTTACTGGGATTACAAGCACCCACCACCACGCCCAGCTAATTTTTTGTGTTTTTAGTAGAGACCAGGTTTCACCATCTTGGCCAGGCTGGTCTTGAACTCCTGAACTCGTGATCCGCCCTCCTCTGCCTCCCAAAGTGCTGGGATTACAGGTGTGAGCCACCGCTTCCAGCCCACACGCTTTTAAATAACCAGATTTTGTTTAAATAAGTGAACTCAGAGCAAGAGCTCACTTATCACCAAGGGGATGGCCCAAGCCATTTGTGAGGGATCTGCCCCCATGAGCTAAACACTTACCACCAGGCCCCACCTTCATCATTGGGGATTACATTTCAACATGAGAGTTGGGTGGAGACAGATATACACACTATATCTATGGAGTGGTTTGAATCATTTTTACTTTGCATGACTGTCCAGTGTCGTCTGACTTGGCCATAGATGTGCCTGAGAACCTGTGGTCAAAAATCCATATCAAATATTTATATCATTTTTGGAAGAAGTGTCTTGATTGAATTAGTTTTCTACAGTAATTTAAATGCTTTGATTGCTATTTCCAGCCTTATTCACCATGAAACAAAAACCACGTTATTATTTCTTAATCTGATTTCACTAAACTTGTGAAAAATTCAAGGATAGGGACAGTGTCTGGTATGTTGCCATTAAGCCTCAGCATCATTAAAAGAACACACACTATTACAGAACCATGGAATCACTGTTCTTCCACAAAGATTTGGAAGTGTCTTAGAGACTGGCGATTTCCAAAGTATATTCCTGGAGACAAACTACTGCATGAAGGTGTCTCAGGATGACTGCAAGTGTGGTGAAAAAATAGAGAGGCTTTTTCTCTGCCACCACCCACATATTGCCACTAAAAGCAACTTATTTTTATTCATTTTATATTTGGAGGAACTGGATACATTCTTGTTTACATAAACAAGGCTATTAAAATCCCTGTCTACACATCTTCACCACCCACTTTCCCCTTAATCCACTCAATACAGACTGTCATAGTCCTTGCACCACTTAATTCATTCATGTAAAGATCATCAACTCCATCCTGGAAAAGCCAACATTCAATTTCTGTCCCCATCACAACTTCCTCTTTTAACATCATTTGACACAGACAAACACTCCCTACTTCTTCCCAGCTTGACTTTAAAGTTGGCTTCTGTCTTTGGGTTCCAAAACCCCACACATTCTCAAGTCTATTCTTCTGACTCCTTCTCCTCTTCCAGAGATCTGAATATGCCGTCACCTCAGACCCACTCTTAGTATACCATTCACTATACTCTCTTCCTGAGCAATCCGATCCGTTCCCATGGCATTAAATTGAATAGATGTTGAAAACTCCCAAATTTGTATTTTCAAATTGAGCCTCTCCCCTGAGCTCCAATCTCCTTAATCCAGTTTCCCAGTCAACGTCTTTGCTTAGATGATGAATTAGCTTCTCAAATGTAATACGTCTAAAAATAATTATTTACCAGTTTGCCTACATTAATCCATTCTTCCTCAACCTGCTTATTTCTAAGTACTCTCCAACTCTTATTGATTCTGTTTCTCAGATAAAAAGTCTGGCAGTCATGATTGACTTCTCACTTTTCCCCTTCTTCGTGTCCCGTCAGCCCCACATTTAACATCTGTTCTGAATCTGAACTGACAATCTTTCATCATTTCTACATTTCAATCCTAGACCAAACAACCATGAGTTGTTTCATGGATTCCTGAAACCATTAAAATGGACATGTTCTACTGCTGCTTTGAAGACTACATGCCAGAGAGCTGCTAAAATATTTGCTTTATAATATAGATTATATCAAACTCTACTAAAAAGTTCAATGATTTTTCTCTGTATCTTACAAAATAAAATCTAAATCCTTTCTGTGATCTGACTCTGGTCTCAGCTATTACCAGTTTTCATTTTCTGGTTTCCAGGATTACAGATTTCTTTTTGCTTTGAAATGCTGAGCACATTTTATACAAGCTGTGTTCCCTTTGCTTGAACCACTCTTCCCCCATATCTTTAAATTATTAGTTTCATCTTGCCATGAGGATTTTTCACAACTTCCCTGGCTATCCATGATAAAGTCTCCACCCTCCAGCTCTTTCTAGCGTTTTATATTTTCCTCAGAGCACATTTCATTATTTGCATTTGTCTATTTTTAAATTTGTCAGTGTTTTTATTTTTTCCATTGAGCAACTTCTCTCTCTCTCTCTCTCTCTCTCTCACACACACACACACACACTTTTTCTCATTTGGCGTTTGGCATTTCTTTGCCTCTTCTTTTAAGAAATAAAAAGCTTAATTCTTCCTATTTTCTAGAGCAGAGTAATTCTATTCTCTGTAACCTCTATCTCGACTTGGGACTCATAAAGTATTATAAATACCCTTTATAAAGAGTCTGCTGCTTCTCCTAGCACTGTACTACATGTTTTCTTTGCCTTGTCCTTTGATCCTCATGATTATTCCAAAATTAGTACTCTTATAATCATCATATTTCACACAGGAGACTGAGACTTAGACAAGGACAGGAACTTTTCCATGGTCACACAGCTAGCCAGGGTCAAAGTAACTACATATGGCAGTGCCATCACTCCTTTCTCGTTACCCTCTCTGCACCTCAGTGTGGTTAATAACCAGCTTCTGATTTTTCTGGAAGGAAGATATCTTTTTATCTGATTAAGAGAGATCATTGTCATAGGTGATTGCCTAGGTTTAGCCCTTCTAAGGCATATATTGATTTTTAAGTGCTATGTCCTTTAGCAAGGAGATTGTCCTCTGCCCACTCCACTCTAACTCCCCAGAGCCTTACTCAACATACTTCACTTTTGACCTACTGCAGTACTAAAATAATTGGAATGAGCAAACCAACACCCAACTTTGGAAGGCTCAAGGCCTGGAACAGTGTTTTGTTTCTCTATTAAGTCCATTGTAAAGCCAGATCCTATTCTGTAGGTTTTGGAGGAAAAAAAACAAGCAAACAAACAGAAAATAACCTTTTATGAGTAACAAACATTGCTTAATTTTGCATGGAAGTACCACCATATTATTGTATCTCAAGTATTATTCTCAATTCAATTTCTAAGTTTATAATAGTTCTTAGATAATTTTACCTCTTTAGAATCCCATTTGTTCTGATACTGTACTTAATTTTTTAAAGGTAATTACTATACCCACTTGAGATCAGAGCACTTGGTAAAGTATTTCTCACTACTATTTTGATGTTCTGTTAATTAAGTCTCAGGTCCATATGGAAATAAAATGGTTTTCTAATATATGTATTTTTTTCTGTTTAATTTTTATTAAACAAATATATATTAGACAGCTTAATCATTCTTATTAGTAATATTTTAGAGTCCAAATTTAAGTAAGATAGATATAATTCATGTTTCATCAAATTCTATTTTACAAATAGCTTTGTCAATAGGCCTAAAATATTTGCTGAGTATACAAATGGTAGTAGTTAGTTCTAAGCTCTTTCTTTTTATGATTTAATTATTTTTAGGTAGAAATCCTCTCCTTGCTCAGTATGAGTAACTCTCATAGCCCATTTTGTTTAAAATAGAGACACAATAGACATAATTGCTTGTACTGATATTATATCTTTTAATACAGATAGGTCAAACTTTATAAGTTGCTTAATTGATGCTGTCAAGAAAAGTGAAAAATTTGGGGCTTGGCAGGGTGGCTCATACCTGTAATCCTAGCACTTTGAGGGGCTGAGGCGGGAGGATTGCTTGAGCCCAGGAGTTTGAGACCAGCTTGGGCAACATAGTGAGACCTTTTCTCTACCAAAAAATAAATAAATAAATAAAAATTAGGCATGGTCGGGCTCACTTGTGGTCTCAGCTACTCAGGAGGCTGAGGTAGGAGGATCACTTGGGGCCAGGAGGTCAAGGCTGCAGTGAGCTGTGATCACACCACTGCACTCCTTCCTGTACAACAGAGTGAGACCCTGTATCAAAAAGAAAGTGAGAAATTATTTTTTGTTTCTGATTAAAAAAATGTAAAAAATTACCCCCTTACTTTCTCTGCTTATCTTATAGAAATGGTAGGTGTTTTCCCTTCCTCACTCTCCCACCTCCTCCATTGATTTCTCTTTCTTGTGAGCCGTCCTCTTTTACTCTGCTTGGAGCTGAGGTCTATCTTTGAAGTCCTACAGGTGTAGTAGTGATGCTAATGGTGGCAGTAGATTTGTTGGGGGTTTCAATTAGATTACAAGAAAGACTCAACGTAAAGGATAGGCAGGGGTCTCCATTTGTCAATATGATCTGGGCTTATTTACATAAATTTGCAAATAAATTTATGTACACTGGATTATCATCTTCAAGTATGACAGATTATTGGGAATGAGAAAAGGTATTGATTGTCTATGCCACCAACAATGGATTCTGAGTCAAAGTAATCTGGAGGAAGACCTGGGCTATCTAAATTCTCCTAGATTCATGGTATATTTATATGCTTTTGGATATATTTAGCATACTGCCTGAATATGCTAGGCATTCAGAAAATGTTTCTAGACTGTTTTAGAAATCTATTTGTGTGACTCATTTTTATTGTCAAAGCAGTAAACTGACAGCTCTTAATATTATTTAAGAGTGGAGAAAGAAAGCAGTGAGAACAAGAAGGTGGAAATAGTGATCACCTTAGAAGGGATGTTTGCTCTTCATCAGCCTTAACTGCATTCTTCAAATTTCAGATGTGCTAGTGACTCTTAGGAAGGAAGGGACACAGATTTGGACAGGTTTCCAAAATCTGTGGGATAGTTTTCAGTGCCCATGCTTGCCCAGCCAATTTGGCAGTTGGCAGAAAATTTGTGTACCTTCAAAGGAACCTACACTGGAAAGTGCCAGTGATTTCATACACAAAGCCAGCTGGTTAGCATTAGACTTAGCTTGCATTCAGAACCTAGAAGTAAGTTTCATAGAAATCCCACTAAGCATTCCCAGAAGCATTTTTAAAGTAAAAAAGAACTGAGCATTTAATGTCAGCATCTATTAAATGGAGTAGGCTTTTTTTGGTTTTGTTTTGAGACGGAGTCTCGCTGTGTCCCCCAGGCTGGAGCGCAGTGGCGCGATCTTGGCTCACTGCAAGCTTTGCCTCCCAGGTTCCCGCCATTCTCCTGCCTCAGCCTCCTGAGTAGCTGGGACTACAGGCGCCCACCACCGCGCCTGGCTAATTTTTTTTATTTTTAGTAGAGACGGGATTTCACCGTGGTCTCGATCTCCTGACCTTGTGATCCGCCCGCCTCGGCCTCCCAAAGTGCTGAGATTACAGGCGTGAGCCACCACGCCTGGCTAATTTTTTTAAAAAAATGGTCAGTGTATAGATTATAGATGAGTTTGACTCCTGGCTCTGCCCCCAACTTCCTTTACTACTTTGATCAAGACCCTTGACTCTGGGGAGCCTGTTTCCTCATCACTACAGTAAGGTGGTTAAATTAAATCATCTTTAAGAGTTCTTTCCAATTCCAGCATGTGATTCATCCTAAACATCAGGTTTAAAAGCTTCTAATAGACTGACTTTGTCTAGGGAATAAAAATATTCTCTCATGGCCCTACAGCTGTGCAGTACAGAAATTACCCTGTGAGTCTGTTAAATGTTACATGATCCGTGCTGACCCCATCAGAAAATACCTCTTAAAATACACATCTCTAATGCTAAGAATGACTTGGAGAAATTTTTGTTTTATTTTTAATTGTAATATACTTTTTTAAAAACACTCATCAAGTTGATTATAATTACTAATAATAGTATTTATAATCTGTGTTTAATGTGTTTCTAGTTGTGGAAGAAAAATTTTCTTTTTTTCTTTCACGTTAGTCATTGAGATTTTTGACCAAACTGTTTGGTAGGAAGACAGCCACGTGAGTAAATTAACAATGGTTTTACTGCCTTTTATAAATGAAATACTTAGAGTAGTTAAAAGAAAGTAGCGATTACCTAAGAAGTAAGAGAAAAAATATTAATCCAGGTTGAAGATGCCGCATCCAAAATGCCAGAAGTGTTTTGGATTTTGAATTTTTTCAGATTTTGGAATATTTGCCTATACATGAGATATCTTGGGGATGGAACCCAAGTCTAAAGACAACATCCATTTCTGCTTCATATACACCTTATACACGTAGCTCAAAGATACTTCTGTACAGTATTTTTAATAATTTAGTGCATGAAACCAAGAATGTGTACCTTGAACCATCAGAGGGTACTGTTGTCACCATCTCAGCCACCCATGTTGACGATCTGTGGTCGTTTGGCATCACATCTTTCCTGACACTGAATTTGTATGCTACCGATAAGCAATCATTTTCATATCCTTATTCACATATAAGTACTTAACAGTAAAAAATGTGATGTCATTAGCACAATGAAAAAATGTTTTCAGGGTGACTAAGCAATACAGTAGCATCACCGGAATACTTGTATCAGCTGTTCAACCACAGTAACAACCAACAACAGCAGGCTTTCAGCCTCCATCTACTATGCTATTTTGATTGAAGGGTTACCATACACTGCCTTTTTTTTTTTTTTTTTCTTTTTTTTTTGAGAGAGAGAGAGAAAACATCAGAAGCCATTGAGGGACTGAGGGCCCAGAAAGTGAGTTTTCTAGGGATGAGGAGGCATTCTGCTGGACGGATTTTAAAAACGTTTCCTGCAGGATCATCTGTCTCATTAACAGTGACTTACTGTCTTAGAAGTCTCTCTTTGATTTGATGAGCTGACATGATTCCTTGTTCATTTATGAATACGTGCTGCTTTAGCCCTTCAAGAAGCCCATCACACATTTTAACCGTGTTGTCAATAGTCACTTTTCTGCAGTTTTAAGAAGGCCATCTTCATTGTCACTTTATCAGGATCACCTTGCTTCAGAACCGTCTAGGCAATTTCACCATCAGTGAATGAACAACTGGAGTCTCATCATTAATATTTAAAACTTCTTTGATACCCACTTCTTGCAGGTTACTGATGGATTCTGAAGGTATAGTTTGCCTATCTAATGAGGTCAAACGTAACTTTTTCTCGTTTGACATACAAAATCTTTCAAAGCGATTACTTTGTTCCTGACCATCACTGAACATAGTCACAGACCGGAGGCTATGCCAGGCATGCACAGCTGTATCTTTAGTGACTGTGTTCCACGAATTGGCAACAGCATATGTGGCACCCTTCATACTACACTTCTTTTGAAAACCTTTGAAACCCACACCTCTGTTCACTGCTGCTAGCATGCTACTCAAGGAAGTGTTTATGTGTTTACTCTTCATTGTTCTAAGGATACCCTGTTCATATAGTTGAATTACTAAAGTCACATTTGGGGAAAATTAAATGCATTAACATTATTTTTAATGAGAATTTCAGCTCTAGTATGAGTGGAGCAGTTGTCAAGCAGTAACAGTATCTTGCAGTCATCGTCCAGTCCAACTTCACTGCAATGAGTGCAAACCACTGGTACAAAATATTTGTGAAACCAATCAGAAAAGATGTCCCTGGTAATCCACACATTTTTGTTAGCTTAACAATGAACTGCTGAGAAAGTCCCTCCTTGAAAAGAGCTAGGATGCTAGCCTATCACAGTAAGTTTATAATTGTGTGTGCCTGCAGCATTAGCACATCTCAACACAGTTATTCCCTGGCATTCTTAATTCTTGTGGGGTCTGACACATCAGCTGTAGTCCATCTTCCATGGACAATAACACCAAAACAATGATGTCTTATCAGCATTATAATCTTATTCTGGCATCAGATTTTCATCAGCAATGATCTTGGCAAAGTCATCAATGAATTTCTCCACTGCTTCATGTCAGCAGATGTATTGCCACCATGAATCTTTAAAATTTTAACGCTGTGTCTTTTCTTAAATTTCTACAATCAGCCCATTGAATATTCACAGTTCTCTTCTATTTAGTTTATCTTGATATACCTTTGTTTCATGATCAGCATACCATCAAGTAGCATGTGTTTACTGCAACACCAGCAGTTCCACACTTTCAATACATGATTAAGACCTTCATTTTTAGCTTTATGCAGTGTTTTTCTATTTTTCCTCACCTCTGTTCACTGCTTTCAGCATAGAACCTCAACAGTTTATCCTTCTGTTTCTTCAGATAACATATGGAGGTCATCCCAACACCATCATCTGCTCTAAAATGTTTCACACTTACACCATTGTTCATTTTCTTCAGTGGTCTGACTTCTTTGCTATGTATGCTGCCTCCTTTATTTTATCTTTTCAAATCGCTATTATAGGGCTTCCTGACATTTCAAACGTATCTTTACGTCAGAGAATAGAGGATAAACAAAAAAACATTTTGAGTTAGTCAGGCACAGTGGCTAAATGTAATCTTAGCTAATCAGGAGGCTGAAGCAGAAGGATCTCTTGAGGCCAGTTCAAGAGCAGGCTGAGAAACATAGTGAGAACCCATCTCTAAAAAAAGAAAAAAAAATTAAATTAGTCAAGTGTGGTGGTGCATACCTGTAGTCCCAGCTACTGAGGCTGGAGGATTGCTTGAGCCCAAGTGTTTGAGGTTGCAGAGAGCTATGATCAGGCCACCGCACTTCAACCTGGGCAGCAAAGTGAGATCCTGTTTATAAAAACAAAACAAAACCCACTAAAACACGTAAGTCTTAGCCCCATGTAGGACATCCTGGGGAGTTAATCATTGGTGTATCCAGCCTCCATGCAAACGTGCCATTTTGTTATTTTTTGTAGGTGTGATTGCATGGGGAGATTTGGACATGAACAGAAGAATGATATTGCAGCTGAAGGTGGCTGGGAGGGTCTTTTCGCTTTTGGGAACACTGAATAAACTGTACGTTGTGTGACTGTGTTTTGACTGTGACCCACTACCTAAGGTCAAGTGTGGAACAGTTTCCATTTTGGATTTTGTATTTTTGGATTAGGAATGCTTAACCTGTGTAATGGAAATCACATGCAAACCAACACTGCTTAGAAAATTGAGATTTAAAAAGTAGAATTTTTGGTATACATTTTCCATCATTTAAATTTATTATTCCTTACTTGGAATTTAAGTCATCTCTAACATTGTACCATCTTAGAAATAGTAGCAGCCAAGTGTGGAACAGTTTCCATTTTGGATTTTGTATTTTTGGATTAGGAATGCTTAACCTGTGTAATGGAAATCACATGCAAACCAACACTGCTTA
>NW_012114488.1:18585283-18587923 GCF_000951035.1 Colobus angolensis palliatus
TTGGATTAGGAATGCTTAACCTGTGTAATGGAAATCACATGCAAACCAACACTGCTTAGAAAATTGAGATTTAAAAAGTAGAATTTTTGGTATACATTTTCTATCATTTAAATTTATTATTCCTTACTTGGAATTTAAGTCATCTCTAACATTGTACCATCTTAGAAATAGTAGCAGCCATTTGGTGGGTGCTTATAGCTATCTTTGTTCTATGACATGATAAGTAATATAGAAACACAATTCACTTCTAGTCATGTAAATCCTATTGTAAAAGATATCTCAAGAAATAATTTTAGAATGAAAATTGCTGTCATAAGCCCTGAGAGTAATTAACAATAGAATTATATAAAACAAGTCAATATATGATAATGATGTTCCACCTCTACTTTTTATACCATTATATATTTAAACATAAATATATAGAATTTAATTTATAAAACACCCATGTGCTCACTATATAGGTTAAGGAGATGTTATATTTTGCATGTTGGCTTCAGCTGTCTTGTTTCCTCTCTCTCCCAGGTACAGTGGAGTCTCTCAATATTTACCACCACAATTTCATTTCTTTCCTCCATCTTCCCATAGATGTTTTTATTTTTAAACTGCATACATATGTATATGTAAACTATAGAGTTTTGTGCATTTAATACTGTTATAAATCATTTTATAAGTGTGTCGTTTTCTAGCTTATTTCCCTCAAAATTCTATATGCATTTAAGACAGCTTTAGCTCTAATTTATTAATTTTAATTGTTTTATAATAATAAATGAATACACAAAAATGCATTGTTAACCCTCAGTATTAGCTTGCTAAGGCTGCCATAACAAAGTGCCATAGACTGTGTGACTTAAACAATGAATATTTATTTTTTACAGTTCTAGAAGCTGGAAGTCTGATGTTGAGGTGCCAGCAGGTTTCTTCTGAGGAATCTTTTCTTGGCATGTAGATGGCATTTGTCTTAGTTCAGGCTGCTATAAACAAAGTACCACAGGCTTGGTGGTTTATAAATGACGATATTTATTTCTCACTTTTCTGGGGGCTGGAAGTTCAATATCAGGGTGCTAACATGTTTGAGTTCTTGTGAGGATGATTTTCCAGGCTACAGAAAGATATCTTCTCATATTCTCATGTGGTGGAAATAGGAGGGGCCTCTCTAGCTTCCTTTTGTAAGGACATTAATTCCATTAATGAGGGTCTCACCTTAGTGACCTAATCAGCTCTCAAAGACCCTACCTCATAACACTATCATATTAGGGGTTAGGATTTCAATAAATGAATTATGGGGGACCCAAATATTCAGTTCATTGTAGCCATCATCTCACTGTGTCTTCACATGGTCTTCCCTTGGTATACCTCTGTGTTCAAATTTCTCCCTCTTGTAAGAACACTAGCCATACTGAATTAGGCCCACTGTAATAACCTACTTTTTACTTAAATACTTCTTTAAAGACTGTCTCCAAACATAGTCACATTCTGAAATACTGGGAATCAGGAATTTGACATGAATTTGGGGGGTACAAAAATCAGCCCATAACACCCTGTTAATAAATGTTTTTATTCTTTCTGAAGTTTTATTTTTAAAAACTATGGCTGCTATAAAATTCCTGTTAGGATATCCTTGTGGTTGAGGATTTCTCTAGGGTATACACCTAGAAGTGATATTCTTATTCATAGCTTAGGCTTATCTTCTCATCACTAATTTTTATGAAATTTCTTTGATGAGGTCATGACGATTTTTTTCTTCACCAGTAGCACATGAAAAATTCCTGTGTGTATTACCACATATTTTCACCAACACTTAGTATTATCAGGCTTCTTATGTTTTGCTCAACTTGATAGAGTGACAACTTGTTTTAATTTTTATTTGTTTACTAGTGAACTTAAGAATTTTTAGCCATACAGTTATTATCCTTTCAGTTTTTGTATCTCTGAATTGCCTCTTAATATCCTGTTTTCCTTTTTTTTTTTATTGATTTGGAAGACCTCATGAACTATTTTATATCCATAGTTATTTTTATTTGCAAATATTTTCTTCAAGTTTGTGAAAGAAAATTATGTATTTTTATTGTTAAATACTTATATTTATTGAATAAAATAAATAAATATTTAGTTGTTTTCTCCTAATCTCAATCTGCTAGTTTTTTTTCTCTTCTCTTTTTCTCAAGGTGTTATCTGAAGAGGTCCCAGGGAGAATGTTTTGAGAAGTACTACATAAAATTATTTCTAAGTTATCTCTGAAGTATCTCAATTAATTTTTTAATAAATAACATGTTATTAATAAGCATTAAATGTTATTTTATTATTAAATTATATACTTTAGTTCAATAATATCTCTTTTATATAAAATTTAATTGAGATAATTTAGAGATAACTTTGAAATAATTTTATATAGTACTTTTCAAAACATTATCCCTGGGACTTCTTCAGAAATCACCTTGAGAAAAAGAGAAGAGGAAAGAAAGATCAGGCCGATTGAGATTAAGAGGAAAAAAAACCAAGAAAATATGTATTTATTTTATTTATTAAATATCACAGTAAGATGTTTTCTGTGTTTCTATTTTTATTGTATATATTTAAGGCATATGACATGATTACTACCATCAAAGAAATTAACATACCCATTATCTCACAGTTGCTTAC